>NW_008671927.1:112676-212827 GCF_000695815.1 Acanthisitta chloris | reverse complement strand
AAAACCCAATGCTCCTAAAACACTGTTCCGTTAGAAGAAGTTGCATTATAATTACTTTATTTTAGGAAATAAGTTGCTTTGCTGGTATGTGATAAGCAACACTCCTGTTGTTTGGGCATTACAATCAAATAATGGACACTTCACCAGGTTAAAATGGCTCAGACAACTGGCCATATTCACTAATGAGAACTTTAACACCAGATATGTTTGATATTTTAAAATTAGATCTTAACTCTGCCTCTGGGGCTGACCTTTCTTGCAAGCTCTTTAAGATCTTGAATTGTTAGAAAAGGAAGCTTTATGCTGCCAAAGGCCAAGAAAATCACAGATTCCATAGATTTATGTACCTCTCCCATACATTTTCTGCATAATGCTGTTGATGGTGGTGGTTTTGGACTTAGCCTGGTATTTGATTTCTCACTGACATTATTATTTGCACTGTAAGAAGCCCTAAGAGTGAGGAAGCATCCTAAAAGGCTGCCTGTCTTCTGAGCCTGTCGTGAGAATTTCTTATATTGTAGCACACATATTTAAAATTAGAAACTCCACAATCTGAGTGAGCTCTAAACACAAGCACATATGAAGCTTCAGCCCATGCAATGCACACAGTGTCTGATTACCAGAGCTGCAGGCCGGTAAGCACCACGGGGACACCCACTGGCACTGCTGGCACCCCATCTCCGAGGGGGAACTCGAATCTGCTGACTGCTTCCTGCATTTTCTTTCAAGTTAGGTACCTGTCTGCTGATTTCACAGTGTCTGCCCATAAATCCTGATTTGCAGATACATCTTCCTGACATATCACATTGCAGTGACATGGATCCTAAAGCACTGCAGCCACAGGGTATACAAAACAGCTTTTCTGGGGCCCAGAAGTAGCTGGGCTTTAAGAATGAAAAGTAAACACTGTTAGAAAGTGAAGATAAGGAAACCATACCACATAAAAGAGTACAGGAATAAAGACAGGAGTAAAAGCAATAGTAAACAAAGATTAATTCCAATTAACCACCAATACTGTATTAATGAGTTTGAGATATTTCCTAGCTATGTTACGCAATTTGTGCAAATTCCATTGATACTAGCAATTTGTCTTTGAATGGACTTCTTAAATACTGTTGAAAATGGAGTGTGAGCAAACCACTTGAGAAAGTACATAATTTTAAAGGTTGAATATGATCCTTTTTTTTTTCTGCCAAATTATTTATGTGCTTTAAATTGCACACAGGTGGAGGTGTTCTGAGGACACAGGCATAACCCACAAGTCCTTATGCTGAACTAGAGATATGTGCAGCAAGCTATAACACATTCTTTAGCTGCCTGAAGACAACTCTGTGGAAGTTCATGAAACAATGTTTTTCTGCAGTAATTTATGAGACAGCAAAACAATGTCATGCAAAAGACACTTTCACCAAAAAAATAATACATTGTTTGGACAATACAAGAGGAAACCCTAAGAAAAAAATCCCCAAACAGGAAGCAGAACATTCACAGCAGTACTAGAGTAGAATCCTGCTTTTTTCGGTTTTAAAATCAGATGTTATCAGACATTTTGCAACTTTCTTCATAAAGGGATTATCCCCTAAGGCTTCAACATTATTAACTAATTTATTGATATCAAACATTCAGATTATAAAGTGTATATAACATATATACATTTGTACTTATATGTACAGTAAGATTTAAAATACATTAATGGCACGTAAATGCAATGTTATGTGTTCTAGAAAACAATTAGAAAACATTTATAAAACAACCATTTTACCTTTCTCTACATATGAACAATCTATACATGTTCTTTAAGGGAAGAAGTTATAACAAAAAAAACCCTATCCAAAACCTGATGATACAGCAAACAAGGAAGAAAGCTGAAAGGAAATGCCACCTCTTGTCACTCACCTTGCAGACGTCGCAGCGGCGCCCGATTACATTGGCTTTACACTTGCACTGGCCTGTGCGAGAGTCACAGATGTCTGAGAAGGAGCCATTGACGTGACAGTGACATGCTGCAGGAGAAGAAGAAGATGTTAATGTGTTTCCTTTAGCTAAATCTAATAGCCAAATGTTTACAGTGCAGCTTTTGCCATACTGAGAAATATCCAGCCTGGGTAAAGCAGAAAGGTATCACTCCCATATGCTGACAACACACATTAATCTACCCATATTAAAGTGGAATTTTTCTCCAAATTATTGCAGTGAGAAATTTTGCCTCAAGTTTATAAACAACTTGTTTTAGATGTTCCTCTCATCTCACCCTAACCCTAACCCTAACCCTAACCAGAATGTTTAGGGCACATTACTGAGTAGACGCCCAGAAACTTGAGGTGGGCAGGGCAGCACAGTGCAAAAAGCAAAGAGGGTACAGACCCTTACACAGGGTGTGTCCAGGATGTAGCTATGGCCTGTAGGAGTGTTACTGCTCTGCATGCTAGTTCTGCTGCCCTGGAGACCACTCCCTGTTTATGTAGTCAGTAGGAAATATTGGCAGGCAGAGGATCCAGAACAAGGTTCCCTCCAGGGGCCTCTCTACAGAGGCAGTAATGCACTCAGCCCTAGAGCACAGCTGAGAAGAGACCAAGGATTATCTGCTACCATGACTCTCCAGGACTTCTGTCTCAGCAACATCATCACACTTCTCAGAGGAAACACAACCCAACTGACCTGCCTAAATCATCACAGTGCTCTCTTAAAGATTTAAAATAGCAATGAAAAGGAGCTGCTTTTTCTTGAGGACAATAACAGTGCTTCTGGCTTCTAAATTCTTATGTTTTAGGAGAAGAGAAGTTTTGGGGAAGATTTCTATCATCCTTTATTTTCTTCAACCACAATCCTTTCAGCATGCAGAGATTAGGAAAAAAATCCCTTTAGCACTTACAGGAGAGAAGAGGGATATGATTGGTGTCACAGGGACTATAACCATGCAGTCACTGATTCAATCAGCATGAGCTACTTCCTGCTTGTTCCCTTGTTTTATTCCCCAGAGGACAATGAATCCATATTTCTTATCAAGTACTCTGTAAACCTGGGTTCCAATCCACATTTTGCCTTCCTGCAGTGCCCTAACTGCATGTGTTGTTATTTTTCTCTCAACCTGACAGCTTCATTTTAAGAAAAACTAAAAGAGTCTCAACAGTGAACACACAGTGGTCACACACGTGCATGTCAGAAAGTGCCACGTCAGACAAAGGAATTATATTTTTGCAGTATGTAGACTATTACAACAGGACCTTCCTCATTACTTCACTAGTCTTGCTAATTTACAATTTCCAATTACAAATTGAAAGGATTGGGTTTTCTTTCTTTCCTCCCCTCTTTTGAGGTGTTCTGCAAAAATTCGTTATTTTACATGAAAGCAACTTTATGACATGCCATTCTATTCATGGCATTGTTTCTCAAATGTTTGGAAAAATTCTGGAATAAATAACTAAAATATGCTGGGCTTTCATACCAGTAGTATTGTAACACCTTCAGAGGTTTTATCTCTTTCTGTTTTGCAATACATTAAAAAACCCCAAAACATTTAAAAACACTTCTGATGTAATTAACATTGCTTATCTTTTCCTTTCACTATCAATTTTCCAACACTAAACAATCTTTATCATGACATTCATGTTTTAAAACTGCTGACTCTCCAAACTGTACACAATGATGACTATAACATATATATGTTTTGAGTATCATTCTTATTAAAATGGTCAGTGGAAAAAGGAATTGTAAAAGCTCAGACTCAAAAAACCACAATCCTCAATGCCAATTAACAGTATTTCACCACCCTTTTTATAAAGGCCACAAAAAAACAAAGTCAGTCTGGTTTGAATTGTTTTCCTTATCAGGCATATGACAACACAACAATCAAAAAGAAAATTTACAGTGATTTTATATACAGATGAGTTTATAAGAGTGCTATTTATATTGAATATTACCACAAAGGGCACACCATGTATTCTTAACTCAGCCACAGATGACTGAGTGCAATGCAGTGGGGTAAGGGAGAATTTGGAATATTGAGACTTCGATTGTTTTTCTTAGCTCTGGGAGTACATACATAGAAAAGAAGCATACAGTCTGGGCTATTCATCTAATAAACTGTTACTCAATCTGATAAATTGCGTTTATCTTGCCTAAAGCTTCCCCATTCATTCACCTCTACTGGGAAAATTAGCTCTGCCAAAGCCTCTAAATGGTTATTATAATAAAATACAGCCTGACAGAGAAATTTGTCTTACTTTCTTCCAAAATGACACTGGTCAAGACCCCTCAGTCTCTCCAGATTTGTATAAATATTTATGAGTGTGTATTTATGATCAACCTACATGCTTATTCTCCTCCAACAGTAGCACCTATGCACTGGAACATAGGCACACATGAATATTAGCTTTGATTCATCTCATGGCACTGAGCTCTATTACCATCAGCACAACCTCCAGGTATTTGCTTCAGTACACTGTGCTATTTCACTCCAAAAACCAACGTACTAGAATCAAGTCAAATAAGCCTAGGACATTTGCTCATTGCCCTTAGATTTATGATTTTGTATAAATACACCAAAAAAATTCTGAGATGCTATAAAGCTATACTGTCATTTGAAATGGTTAAAGCACACAACAGCACTGTACTGAGAAAGAGCAAGAAACATTTCAAACAATAATTTGAAAGCAAATTCATGCTTTGCAATACTCTTGGATTTGGCTTTTTAATAGGGAATGAAATTGAAAACAACAAAGTAAAAGCACAGTCCCTCTGATATTGTAGCTGCAGGGCAAAATTCATGGAAGTCTGCAAAGGAAATAAAAGATCATATTCAAAAAAGAAAACCCACATGAAAGACTGAGTAGATGAATACAAGGTAACTGCAAGCACAAGGCTATGAATACATTAGAGGGCTCTCCTTGTCAGTGATTCCAACAACAAAAACAAAGCTTGTAATTCAACATTAAATATATATTTATTTTTCATACATTTAAAAAAATGTACATTTTCTGAACTCTCCTCATATTAAATCTCTTTCTCATGGAGCTGCCAGTACTGTGGAAATGGTTAAAGCAACAGTCCTACTGATGCCTCAGGAATGGTGCCAAGCTACTGGAAGCTATTTTTTGAAATACACTGCTTTCTTAACCACTTTACACATTTAACATTCTAACTCATATGACATCATTCATCAAGACCTGATAACTCATGCAGATAATCTATGTGATAGTCCAACATTGTGCAAAGTACATACAGAAAATATTTACATGTCTTCATCTGTGGCTTTGCGTACATCAGTGTTTATTAGCCTTAATAATTAGACTTGATGCTTTCACTTTCAAACAGCAAGTTGTTAATAGAGCAAGTCCTGCAAATGGATTCTAGTGGCTCAGACTTCCATGTTTGCAACATACTGCAGACATGGTCCTCATGTTCCTATACACACAGAAGTGAGAGTGTCCCAGCTCTTTTACTTGAATAATTTTATCCTGCTATAAGACTTTTGTACTAAATAGAGTTACTCCAAGTTTATTCCAATGGATCAAAAAGGATTAAATCCTTGTGACAACGAAATAGAATGCTCTGCTCCTTCAGAGAAGTTTGCAACCTGTTGTATTCCACTCCTTAGAATGGGATGAAAGGGTACATGAAGAATGTTTTAAAGTTAAATGCACTTGTTCTGCGTAATAGCTGCATTCTGAGTTGTACCTTTGAGCTGAAGTAGAGTTACCTTTCTTCACAGAGGCTAGTATGGGACTCTATTTGGGTTTTGTGCAGAACACAGAGTTGATAATGCAGAGATGTTTTTGTTATTGCTGAGCGGAGCTTGCACGGAGTCAAGGTCTTTGCTGCTTTCCGTGCTGCCACGCTGGCAAGGAAGTTGGGGATGCATGGGAGATTGGGAGGAGACACAGCTGGGACAGGTGACCCAAACTAGCCAAAGGGATATTCCATACCATATGACATCATGCTCAGTATATAAGGTGGGAGGAAGAAGGAGGAAGGGGGGACATCTGGAGTGATGGCGTCTGTCTTCCCAAGGAACCGTTACGCGTGATGGGCCCTGCTCTCCTGGAGATGGCTAAACACCTCCTGTCTTTGGGAAGCAGTGAATTAATTCCTTGTTTTGCTTTGCTTGTGTGTGCAGCTTTTGCTTTGCCTATTAAACTGTCTTTATCTCAACCCATGAGTTTTTGTAGCTTTTATCCTTCTAATTGGCTCCCCCATCCCATTGGTGGGGGAGTGAGTGAGAGGCTGCGTAGTTCTTGGCTGCTGGCTGGGGTTAAACCACGACAACCAGTAATGGCACAGAGAAAGCCACTGCCTCCTACAGAAGCTTCTGTTCCTACCAAATTTTCCATCTCCTCTCAATAATTTTTTGCAATCACTATGGGGAAGTATGAGCTGGAGCTAATACTTAACATGCCACCACTCAGCTGAGAAGTTGCAGCTTGCTGCAGTGCTAGGTGTCTTCCTCCAGAGCACTTTAGAAAATTTGTACGAAGGTTTTAGACTCTGCTTTGCAGGAGATGGGAGAATTTTGCCCTGCAAGAGGCAGCAGCCCCAACTCTTACTGAGGTCAGGTAGCTGGGAAGGACATCAGAGCTGGACCCTAGAGTAATTGATATATCACTTCCTCCTTTCAGCACCAATGTCACTAGTTAACAGGATTTCCCTGGATAGCTTATAGCATTTTTAGTGAACAGTTTTCATTTATTTTTGTTTGTTTTTATAGACCTGACATTTCGTATAACCTTTTGCATCCATGCAATTCTCCATTCTCTCCATTTTTTTCAATGTCTGCTTCAAACTACAGCTTTTTCAAGTTCTTCTTTCTATTTACTTTAAAGCCTCCCTTTCCAGATGCAAATAAAATAGTATCATTATTAGAGGTGTAAGTGCACTGTATCATTCTCCTGCTCACACATACAGAGGCACAGTCTTCCTCTCAGGAACACAGTTATAGGATAGATCAATACTGTCAGGAGCTGTAAAAGTTTGTGACTTACGTTGACAGTTCCTTGCATCAAGAGCATCGCCAAAATATCCATCAGCACACCTCTCACAATATTGGCCTGTTGTACCTGGCTTACATATCAGACAAGCACCAGACAAGCTGTCACAGCTGCCAGGAACGGAGAAGTCAAGGTTGTTATTACACTGGCATGGCTGGCATGATCCCCCTGGTATTAGAGGTTGTCCAAAATAGCCTTCTGCACACCTAAGGTAAAAGACATCATCAGTTAGGACCCTTAAATAATCCTCTTGTTAGAAATACTTAATACTGTTGCCTTACTAATCACAAAAAAATTACTTGATCTTATCTCATGTGTTTCTTAAGTGTCTTTTTTCTTTCTCCCTCCTTCTCCGTTTTAACAACACTGCAGATACAGTACCAGCTGAAATCCTGCCAGTTCTGCTACTAATTAGACTTTAGTGGAGAAAAAAATCTTGTCACTGGCACTGAAGGCGAGACAAAGCATGACATAAAATCTGTCTATTGGCACACTAGAGGGGGGGGATTGGACTAGATGACCTTTAAGGGTCCCTTCCAACCCAAACTATTCTGTGATTCTATGCTAGATATGCTTTGTATTTTACTATATCATGTCTAGATGTCTGTACTCATTTACCAACAAGCTTGATGATTATTTCCCTCTATCTTAAGAACTTGCTTAGTTTAGAAAAACAAATATAGACTGTAATACAGACATAAATTTGTTTACCTAACAAGATCCTCCCCTGACTTAGCCTTTCCCCAATCTACTGCATGGTCAGATTTGTTTAATTAATGGTTGCTAATCTCTGTGTATAGGTAGGTAACAAAAAGATTGCTCATTATCCTGGGAACTATGTTGGTGTGTACTATACCTTTCATATTTTAACAGAGTTGTTTAAAAACATTACCTTCTTTTCCACCTTGCCCACCACCAATTTCCTGTGAGTACCATGTAAAACAGGTTAGTCAACCTGACATAACATGAGTCTATATTTAAAGCAAATTTCTGCTTATCTCACACCCTATTTCCTATTTATATTCTGGTCTTCTTTCCCTTTCCATTACATTTGTTCACACTTCATAGTAAGAACAACTTGTAGATAATGAATAAAAAAACCTAAAATTGCCCAGTTCTAGCTAATGTAGTTATTCATGTGCATCTCAGATGAACTCCAATTAGTGTAAAGAAAACACACAGTACATAAAACATGCTGCATAAATTAATGTTTCCTACTATTTTAAAGTCAATTTGAATGCAGTTCTAGTGTACACAGATATCCTGTCTGCTTTGTAATAGTACTGGATGACATGGTTGAGCAAAGATTCTGTGTATCACCCTAATATGGGAATGCAGAGCTCCACTATGCTTTCACTCTTGCTTCTTTATGCACATCAAGTTCATTTGTTTTCTTGCTTCCAGAATAACTCATGAAACTTCCAACTGGATTCTATGCAAAGCTGTCTAAATATATACCATTCAATATCATTAGCAAAAATTACAAATATCATAAAAATTGGGTAATATTAGGGAGGAAATGATAGTGGGATCTAACTAAGCAGTTTTTTGTAGGAAGATATTACACAAAATAGTTTTTTTCCATTCTGTAGAAATAACCACAATGCAGACCACAGATGAATAATGTGTGTAAATAGTCCAGTGGTCTGGGTGCATGCAAGCATTCAAGACCATGAGTAAAATTTTCACAATCTAACTCATTGTGCTTTAGTCCTGTATCATAGTCATCTCTCACAATTACCTTCTGGTGTCAACAAGACATCAAAATCATGTGATTAGATTAATTCAGGCATTTTATTTTCAGAACCTGTCAGGAATGTAGCCATTTACTGTATTCCCTGCAAAGACATTGATATTATTTTCTGTGATGGAGGATGCCTCAGTAACCACAAAAGACTGATTTTTAACTTAATTTTGCCAAGACAAATTGGTATTTTTTCAGTCATGAGACCTCAGTTACAAAAGCCAGGAATGTCTCTTAATATGCGGCAATTAATAGCCATGATTTATCAAAAACAAAAGGTATCTGGATAATTTATGCAGTTATCTTACTTTACCTAAACCAGATTATGTCTGAAGTTCATCCATGCTTTGCTAAGAACTTTCTAATTTGCTACTGGTGTATTTGTCATAAATCTGTATCTTTTGGTCCTACTAATCTATTTGACTTTGCTTAATGTGTGTTTATTTTTCTCTTTCAGCTTCATTTAGGGGTTAGTTCTGTGTCTGACAGCATTGACAGAAACCTACCAAACAGTTCACAGAACTAATACTCCAGGGATTTGTGAGAAATGCACGGTTAATCATTTATTTCTATTAATAGCAGGAGACCTTGACAACTCTCATCAGTTTAGACTTTGATAATAAAAATTAGAGAAACCCACTACCATCACATAACCATATTCTATCTATATACATAGATAATCTTGAATCCAGACTGAAGATGATCTGAGAAGTAGGGATAAAACACTTAAGCTTAAAAGAAAACTGCACATGTATCTATGTGTAAATTCTTCCACTTTTTCTCCCACTTCCTCTGAGGGTACAGGGGAAGACTATGAATTCCACTTTCATTAATTCCACATTTAGTCCCTTAAGGACATTTCTATTTCAGCTACTCTTCTCAGCTTCAAAGCATTACATGTTTGGCAAGGTTTAGATTTAAAAAAAAATAAATGTATGTGGCATGGAAAAATACTTTTATGCATTAAACAAAATACATGTATAAATAAATGACTGCTAAGTACAACGTAACACCTCCAAGATTAAAACAACCAAACAAAAATAGGAGTGAAAGCAGTAAAGAAAGATGGTTTCCATATTTTTCTTTCCCACCCATTTCTTTATAGATGTGTCTGTGACTGACACTGGTTTTATTTGGCATAAATGGTGCTAAATACAGGGCTACTATTTAAATACATGTGTATATATATGCATTGGGCCTGGTTGGGATGGAGTTAACATTCCTCATTGAAGTCTGTGTGGTGCTGTGTATATACACATATATGCACAGAAACACAGGCCTATTTTATACATTTCTTTATATTTGCTGCAAAAAAGCCCTTGAGACAGAGTTAATTTAGCTGCAAATCCAAACACTTTAAAGTCTGGAAATACTATTTTTACAGAGTCTTTGAAACCATGTGCATTCAACCTGTGTACAAAATTAGGCAAAAGCCCTGTGGAGAAATGGCTTGTGAGCACAGACCTGAAAATCTTAACTCAAGTGCACAGCACAGATGTTACTGCTGTGTGACCAACTATGAGTCTGGCATTTTTTCATGTGAGAGTGCCTGCTTTTGCAAGCTGTGAATAATCCTGCATAACACATTTGTTGCATCAAATCTCCTGAAATGTTTGAGCTTTTTCCCATCAGCATTGCAACACAGACTTGCACCTCTGACACTAATGGAAGAATTACATTAGCTAGAACAAGCAGCAGGTTGAAGCCACAGGACTCATGAGAGACTGTAGGTGGAAGCACTCTGTGCTAGACCTGAACAAAAGGGAAGGTGGGAGGAAGGAAGGATATGAGTCAACTCACCCTTCTCCTCACACATGAGGACACTGACCTTCTACATCATCTCTCCTTCTACAAGGAAAAGGTCACTGGAGCCATGTGCATAAATGAAGGTGTGCTACAGGAAAAGCTAGAATCTTGTTCATTTTGCTTCTTTTCCCTAAAGCTGTGTGCTCCTATCTCTATCAAGACTGTACTTGGAAAATGCATATCATCATTCTGTAAATGTGCTGGGCTCAAAGGACAGCCTTTTGACATTCTCATACATCCTCTCTATGAAGTTAAGAGAATGCCCATCCTAAGCCTTTGTAAAAGTGAGCAGTGAGCAAAGGAAAAACAGAAATCTAATTTACTGGGGAAAAATATTAAATGTGAAAGCTGGGCTCTCTCTGCAACTATAGAAATGTGCTAACTTGCAACACAGTTTCTATCTGCAATTATTTTGACGATGTTATGAGCTGGGCCCTACAGAACACTGAGCAATTTTAGCAACATTTTCCTCAAGTGTTCAAGTAAGAAGTAGCAATTAATTTTTTTTACACTTTACAAATCAAATGTGCATGTGTGTGTATATGTATAAATATTCATATGTATTTCCTTGGGGGACAGAGAATACTTCTTTAGGCCAAATAAGCACAGTACTGTGCACACTCACTTCATGATACTTAGTATGCCATGATAATTTAGGATTGTTCAGCATATGAGTCATGTGGCTCAAATCACTTGTCCCTTCATAGTTGCTAAAATGAAAGAGATTTCATGTAAACTCTTTCAGCAATTATACCACCACTATTAATAGAAAAAGGCAACATGATTTCTCTTGATCATTATTATTGAGAGCTGTGGACATTTCCAAGCAACTTGTTACAATTAAAAGCAAATAGTTATGTGAGTATTGGAATTAATGGCCTGATTTCCAATGGATTTATATCTCATGGTTACAAGGCTAAAGGCTGATTATATGCTGCAGGATGTTGCTGTGTATCAGGGAGTAATCCCTCAAGCTACAGCAGCACTTTTTCCTTGCCCTGTGAAAGTTTTCTTATGGGCAGAACATTTAGTGATCTCTTTCGTTCTCTCTCTCTCTCTGTCATGTATTTTCTGCTGCTTAATCAAGTGTGAGTTCATACAGGATCCTCCCCCTTAGCAATGACACGTCCTGATTTATTAACCTTTATTCAGCCACTTCTTTTCACAAAACCTTCAGGAACAATTATTACCTTTGAGACCTCCTACCCTTCTACCAAATTTGGTTGAAATTGACCTGCAAGTTCAGATGACTTTGCAGGCAGCCAGAGAGATTAGCACAAAAAGATCACACTAGCCTCATTTCCTAAGGAAATCAGGCTAAAATCCAAGCCTGTCACTTATTCAGATTATGTTCTACTGCATCTACAGCCTGTGCTCCACTCAGAAACAGCACTTGTTGCTAATGGAAGCTGTCAATGACCCTGCATTGACAAACTGCCACCAAAGTGCTCTTGATGTGATTTATTCCTGCCGTCATTAACTTCACAGCCCACTAGCTGAAAGAAGGTGATGACTCCAAGACAGACAGGAAAAGACAGGCAGAAATAGCACACAGCAGGAGCAGACTCTGTGATGATGGGTGGAAACAGGTGACAGCCTGCACTCTCACTTCAGGACAGATATAGCACAACAGGGGATTTAAAAGGAAGTAGTTGTAAATTTGAAATACGGGACTATAAGGAAATCCACAGTGTATGGTCAAGTTGACACTCTTCTTGTTGGCTCTTGCACTTGGTTCATTCCTATTTCTTCTCATCCTAGACTGAATATTGGAAGTCTTCATTCAGAAGCCTTACCCTTTTTTTTAGGCTTTACATTGGAAAATGCTTCAAGCAGTTCATAGAAGTGCCAAATGGCAGAAGCCTACTAAGAAACACAAGTACCATGTTTTCATGCCCTATGACTGTCTAGCCAAGTGTAAGACAGTTATCTCGCTCCCTCAGCTTCCCATTAAAAAGGTGCCATTGGCATGATCACAGGGGACTGGGATCATGAAGACGAAGCCAATGCTGATTCATCATGACCTCCAAACAACTAGCAGAGGTCCCCTGGCACACTAACTGCTCTTGAAAGCTGTTCCATCCATGTGAAATCCCAAGGGAACGAAGGCATGCAAACACAGTGATGATATCCCTTGCCTGTGTGGTCTAACCTCCTGTGGAAGGGGGTTCTCAGGAGCTTAGCACAAGCACTCACGCTAGCCATCTGTTTCATTTAAATTCTCCATACAGTCCTCTCAGAATAGTGCCTTTGTATAGGTGGTAATAAATGCAGAAAATATATACTGAGCTTTTCTATGTATTTGACAAAGAAGAATATCTTTGTTTTTGTCATTAAAACATAGATTGTTCTACTTGCTAAATAAAGACTGCAACAGGGAATTAGAAACAAAAATTTAAAATATTACTTTAATAAATAATTAAAATCAACAAATAACTTATTAGAAGAGCTGTACTTTGCATACTAACTTCTATAAAAGAGGCATCAGTAACTTGCTAGATATTTGATTCACTATGCTCTAAACACTAAAATGACAAAAGAGACAAAACAATTACAAAAATCTCAGAAGTGATAGAAAATTTAGAATAAACCTTTTTAAAAAAATCCGCTTTTAAAAATACTTCTCAACAGCTTTACATTTTGAATTAAAGTAATAAACCAAACACTAGAAAAATACAAACTCATGGATGCAATATCAGAGAAAAATGCACAGGAATTTCTTCAGTGCATTTCAGAACACAGGAATATGGACCAGATGGAGAAGTAACAAAAAGGTAGAATAGTTTCATGTGATCAATACTTGTGTTTCAGATCTCATATAGTTAAAAGCATGGTGCCTGCTTACCTTTCACAGCGTGGTCCCACGTACCCAGCTGGGCATGCATCGCATATTAATCCACGACTTCGGTCAAAATGGCACGTCGGGCTAAAGCTGTGTTGTTGATATTGAGAAAGAAGAGGGACAAGGAAGAAACATAAAGAAAAGATGGTTAGCAGCATAGCTCTCTTCTCACTTCAGAGATCGTTCATTTGCAAAACAGTGCCCAGGAATAGTGATCCTGGTCTAGGACATAGGGCTTAAGTTTGACTCCAGCAAATTGAATTTGGAATGACTCTGCTATTTCTGCGAGACTGAATATAGAGCAACGGATGGCAGCATCCCAATAGCCTGTTATTACGGGACTTGAGCCTGCCACTGAGTGGTCTGGATACTATTAAAAAGGCAGGAATGTACAGCTGTTTGTTTGTGCCCTCGAGGGCCTGGCAAAACAATCTATGCCATAACGCAGCTCCTATATAAATCTTTCTGAAGGACAACTGATTAAAAACTGAGTTAACTTTGCATATAGTTGGCTGTGAAAGGAACCAAGTGAACAAGAAAGAGGAGGGGAAAAAAGGGAAATATCTGGTGCAGCTTCCCAGAGAGCACATTTGAGTTAATCAAGTGCCAATGACCTCAAGCAACAGGCCACACAGGCACACTGAAGTTTAAGAATAGCTTGCAGACTAGAAAGCTTTACCTCTTTGCTATGCTCTAATTAATTTTGGCTAGTTTGGGGTGGTGTTTTTTTGTTTTGTTGGGTTTTTTTTATATAAATAACAATAATGTAGGCATTTGCAAGCTGCACTTCTCAATGTCCATGTTTAACTCTGAACCATGTTACCTCATTGTTGGCATTTTGCTCTCCGTAATCTTTCTCCCTTAACACACTTTTGTGAAGAAATCTCCTGACACTCTAAAAGACAGAAGAGGCAATCTCTTCTTCTATAATTCTGTAATGGTTATGAGAGACAAGGACATATGAGCATCTTTATAAGGCCTCATCTAAATAATGGTAATCAATTCTGGTCAACCAAATAGAAAAATAGAAAAAGGAAAAAAAATAAAATAAAAGAATGGGAGCAGATGCATCATGAGGTGACAATTCACAAGGGGAAAACAAAGCACCTACCTGAAAAGCAGACACTAAATTTATCTTTTGTAACCTAGGAAAAGAGAAGTTGGGAAGCAACAGAATTGCTCCAAGAAAAACATCAGAAGGAAGGTATATGCAAGGTAACAGTTCATGCTACATTAATAATAAATAAACTTAATCTGACCTTGGATATATTATAATAGTATATACCATGACAGTTTCTGGGAAATAATAGGAACAGGGAACACAGAAATGCTTAATTAAGACCATTTAATGTGATTAGCTGCTGGTGATCATCATGAATCTGTCCTCAGTTACTCTTTATTCTGTGTTATCCCACAGACATAAGACATCAGTAAGAAAAATGGGGGAAGGTCAGGTCCAATAAACATAGATAGGTATTGGGATTTTTCTCTTTCCCATAAGGATTATACTTAGGTTATTTTGCAATGACATTTGATTAACAATTGATTCACGAATGCTGTTCATTCTATTTTTAATAGCAATGAAAGCACACAATATCATTGACTATAATCAGCAGCACCTGACTTACTTCAAATAAGTTCCTGCTTCTCAGCCCCAACCTCAACCAAGAGCTACATGGGAAACTTTGTGAAGATGCTATTGCAGCTCGTTATAGCATTGCACAAAACTGCCTGTACCACAGTTCCACCAAGAGCTGCGAATGCAACTGCATAAATTTTTTAAATGACAATAATAATGAAGCACTTTTTATTACTAAGCAATAATAATGAATAGCAGATTTTCCATGTTTTAAGGGTTATGCTCAGACCTCGCCTCCTTGATTCCTTCTCTGACTTAACAGTCAGTCCACATCTCAACACTAAACATTACTATATCGAGAAATTCCCACCTGCATACTATAAAGAAAATATGTGATAGCGGGCTGAGAAAAAAAGAGTTTATCTTCCTGATTATTGAGAATCTCATTCTGAGGCCAACCCAAATTCCTAGTTCACATGCTATGAGTTTACTTGTGATCTTCCCTGGCTGAGTGAGATATACCTCCCATTTCCAGTGATAAAAATTCCCATTGGGGTCTTCATTACACATATTAAATTTATCACCACATCAAGAGAAGAGCAGTAATTATCCCAGACATCTATATTGGATAGAAAAAAATTACATAGTACTACATCTGATAATTTTTAGGGGGGAAAAAATTGGCTTCTTCGAAACTCCTTATGGTATAAGAAAGTTAGAACAGTTTGTAAGACTGATACACTAATGAGAAGAGATAAGATCAAAACTTCAAATGCCCATTATATATGCCCATTATAACATGGGTATTGATCTCATTTGCATCATATAAGTGCATAAATTGAGATATAAGCAAAAAAAGAAAATATAGCTCAGGATGTAGAAAATAAGCTTAGACATCTTAATTCTAGTTTCCAGATTTGGCCAAGTGCCAGTTATGACTGTTGTGCTTCAGAAGGCAGTTTTATGTTTGGCTTCAATGACTGCATATGGAAACTCCTGCCATTAGGAAACAGGGGAAGAAATGAGCAACAGCTGCTTAAGTTAACTGCAAAACAAGACCATCACTATGCCATTTCTAAAATGGATAGAACAATTCTCCTCCACCTTATGTGGCATTGCAAGGAAAAAACAAGCCAGGTGCTGTGAAAAGAGTGCTGGGAACCACTATAAACATCATAAAGAAATGAGGCACTGCTATATAAGATGAAATTTATTTCTTAATAGAAATGGTCTGGCATGTCCTGATCTATTAAATACTGCAGCACTGAAAATCTATATACAGCTATTTATAATAATTTATAATAATTTGTACATACAGTTAGTCACATGTTCAGATACTCAGAAAGAACACAATATATACTACATTCCTACAGTGACATGACCTTAGTAGAAGTTTCTTTATTTTTCATGTGAAGGAATTTGAATTGTTTACAAATATTATGCCTAGCATAACAAACCCACTGCCAACTATGTAAGAAAGAAAAACAAGTATTTTAACAGCCTACAGGTAACACATTAAATCTTTAACAACTGCTTTTTTTTCTCATAAACAAATTTAGTAATTGGTCTAGAATCATAACTGTCATGAGAGCTAGAACCTTACAATGATTTCTACAAAGCTAAACCTTGTAGGATTTAGGACTCACAGAGTTTCACAGTTCAAAGAATGTTTATATTATGTGTTTGTTTTCTACCTATATTTTTCAAAAAAGGTTAATAATAAATGGGTACTATCAACTTCAAAAAAAGGAAAGTAAAGCATCCAGAACTCTGTTGAATACTTAAGGGGGAACTCCAGGCATTTTGCCAATCAAAATCTAAATTCAATCTATTTGACTTGGTTTGTCGCACATCTGAACAAGACTGAAACCTGATAGTATTTGGTCTGTTTTATCAGCACAGTATTCTCAAACAAGAGAAAGATAATTAATTAACGATGCAAGGAAATATTAATAGGATGTCAGAGGAACCATGTCTAAGCAGACATAATAAACCCACACATATCTAACAAAACCAACTCAAGAGCTGTGCTAACAGTCAGTCAGTCTCCCATCCTACAATCCCTGGAATTTCTGCTGATAAGTGCATGGACTATTCCTGCTCTGATCAGTGCAATTTCACTAGGATGCAGTGACACAGACAAGATTCAGAACAGTTTTATCCAGTGACATCATGTAAAATGATTTTGGTAGTATTATTTTCCAGGCACGGACTGGGACAAAACCAATGAAAATAGGTTCAAGCCACTTGGTCTATTAAATCAAGCTATCAAGTAGCATAGACAAGGTTCTGTAATGAAGGAAACTTCTTCTTGGATCAGAGTTTTGAATAACTTTTCACTAGTATTTTTATTTACTAAAATAAATTTATAGTGATTATTCTGATATATGCTGACAAAATATTTTCACTTGCAAGATCTAAGGATGAATTATGATTCCAAACAAAACACTGAATATAGACTGGAAGGAAAATGGAAGGCAGAAGAAAAATATCACTATTTTATCTGATCAACATCAATTGATTTTAAATTCAATTACAGAAAAAACCCTCACATCTCAAATCTGTAAATTCAGCTTTAAAATTAGAAACAACTACTCTTAAGAAGGATAGAAAAACAAATGCTAGTTATTGATTTGAAAAGCAGCCATCCAAATTCTGTGTTGTTCTTTCTAGCTTTTGTCTTGATCTTTGCCTGTCTGTGAAACTAACCACATTGTACAACTGTAAAAATAAAAGTTTATATTGAAGAATATAGTATTTGACACAAAAAAATCTCAAGTGTACATGCAGAAATATAAATTATGAAGGTATGCAATTTACTACAAAGTAAATGTAATATCAATGAATATACAACTTACTTGTTAGAAGGTATATTTAGGGGGCAAGCACACAACTGACAATCTTCAGCTGTCCCTTTAGTAGGATCACCATAAAAGCCAGGAAGGCATCTATCACAATAAGAACCACCTGTGTTGTGTTTGCAGTCCTAACAGAAGATGAAAAGTACAAATTGACAATTAGAGAATTTACAGATGGAACCTTACATATAAACTCACCTAGTTCATCCTCACACGAGGATTGTAAAAGGTCTGCAACATATATTCTAATTTTCTGCTGCTGGTTAAGAAAGTGTTCTAGAGGTTAGCTGTCACAATCAGTGCTTCATGTGTGTTGGATAGTGATGTGCTTGTGGATATTTTTTTCTATGCAAAGCAAAAAGAATACTTAACTGCAGATATTTACATTTCCACCATACAATAACTACATTATTGTTTTAGCTTGCTTAAAGAAAAAACAACCTTCAGAACAGCATAGAACAGGTCTAATATTGCAGTCTTGCAACAGGCCATATTTTGTGAGTTTTCAGATGTTTATTCCAAAAACACAGCCCAGACTATATAATTTCTAAAAATGAACTATGACATTTCACATATAAGTGCCTTAGTTCATTTTACAAGGTATATGGCTAGCAGCATTTCTAAACAGTAGCAAAGCCTGAATTACTTAATTAACACTTGTTAGAATAGCATCGACTGTTTTGTGAGCAGAAACAAGGACAAGTATGCTCTATATAGGGTCCTATCCAACAGTTTACATTTATCTATGTGACTGCCCTTCATAACAGAAGAGACAGCTAATCTGAGCATATAAAACATGCTACGTAAAAATTGTAGTACTAGATCTGCATTTTTGTATATAACTTCTGGCTGATCTCAAATTAAATGATCCTTTAAAAAATGGAAATTAGTCCTGTGAGAGTCGGCTTCCCATGATGCCTTGGTTCTAAGTTTTAAAAAATAATTACCCTTTCTACTCTTCTTGCCTCTCACCACATAGGATTTAGAAATTCTAAATATTTTTTGCAGAATTCATAAAAGATTCAGCAAATTAGTTTTCTGGCTTAATCCCTTTCCTTTTTTCCCCTGTTTTCAGCACACGAAACTATTCCTTTCACTGCTATTTGGCACAAAATACCCAAGTGTAGCTTTTTCACAATGGAAAACAGAAAGCAGCAGGACTGATTTTGGCTGTTAAATGCCATCTTGATCTGTTTGGGTATGGACTGAAAAAGCATATGGCAACTTGAAAAGGTCAAAATCAAAGCCATGAGAGATATTTTTATTTAATGGACTGTGTTTTGCTGTATTTTAGACAACAGGCCAGATCAAATCTACAATCTGTTTCACCCAAGCTGCTGTGTAAGAACTTTGGGGTTTGTTTGTTTTGTTGGGTTTTTTTAAAGGTGTGGATAATTCCAAACTTAGGATTTAATTGAAAATTTTTTTAAAGAACACTTTAAAATTGTTTTAGCACTTTAATAAGTCATGCATATGATACTGATTTCTATTTAACTGCCTTACTGTATAAAAGACATACTTCAATAAAGAAATGGCAGCATTCTAAGAAACATTAATTTCCTCTTCGCACTTTTCCAGAATTGGAATGATTTGTACAGGTTTTTTGCATTGTGTTCTGTACAGCCAGTACCATACACTTGGGCAGCTGACAAAGCACAATAGCCTTTTCAGTCATGAGCTCATTGGAGTCAAAAGCATCTGTATCCAGAAATGCTGTTTGCTGTTTCAAAGGGTGTATTCTTATTGCTATTGTATACAACCAATATATCTTTGAAATTAAAGCATTAGTTGTAATATTATATTTTAACATATTTAGTAGATTGTAGGCTAATACCAACTATTGAGACTCTTAATCAAATAAAATTATGTCTTTAGAACAGTCAGCTGGGTTGCTGAGTTAAAATCAACTTCATTAGGTCACTTAAGTCCATTTGATTGTTATTTCAAGTGCTGACATTCAAAAAGAATCTACCTGCCATACCGAAAAAGAAGCTTGGAACAATAAGATATGCTTTTAAAAGAAGATGTGACAAAAATAATTTAAGTGTTTCAAAAGAAAAAACCTTTGCAATTCAACTTTTTAAGGCATCATGTCAAATTATTTGTACTTTTTCTGAAAAATAATGGATTCTTCTTTTGTGTTAAGTTTAGCTTTAAATATCCTCAGACATATCTTAACGTTTTTGAAGAATATGAACAGCTCATATGTCAAGGCTGTTATTAAAGTGAGAGGAGCTAACACATTATTTTAAAGCTTTGCATCTCTTGCTGAGTGGTATTTGCAGCTTCTGCTTTTTTTGAAAGTAAAAAACCCTGCAACCTTCCATTTTGTAGAAAAATAATTCACGTTACAAAGACCTGACTGCCTTCTCTTCTATGAAATATTTTCTGGCATTCTAACATCATTCATTTTCATGTACTGTGTCTACTTCTTCTCAATCCACATCTCTGTGTTTATTTCCTCACAATCACAGAATCATAGAATGACCAAAGTTGGAAGGGACCCACAGTATCATCAAGTCCAACTCCTAGCCCTGCACAAGACCATCCCAAGCATCATACCATGTTCCTGAGTGCATTGTTCAAATGCTTCTTGAATTCTGGCAGGCTTGGTGCCTTGACCACTTCCCTGGGAAGTCTGTTCCAGTGTCCAATGATCTGAGTGAAAAACCTTTTCCTAATATCCAATCTAAACCTTCCCTGACATAGCTTCATTCCATTCCCTTGGGTCTTGTCACTGCTCACCAGAGGAGAGATCAATGTCTCCCTCTCTGCTTCCCCTCATGAGGAAGTTGTAGACTGCTATGAGGTCTACCCTCAGTCTCTTATCCAGGCTGACCAAACCAAGTGATCTTAGCTGCTCCTTGTATGGCTTCTCCTCTAGACCCTTCACCATCTTCATAACCCTTTTTCAAATAGCTTTGTATCCTTATATCCTGGTGCCCAAAACTGCACACAGGCCTCTCCCAGCTGGCTGGCAACGCTGTGCCTAATGAACCCCAGGACACGGTTGGCCCTCCTCCGTGCCAAGGCACATTGTTGACTCATATTAAACTTGCCATCAACCAGAACTCCATGGTCCCTTCCCACAGTGCTGCTCTCCAGCCTCTTGATCTCCAGTCTGCCTTGTCCCGGGTGCAGAATCCAGCTCTTGTCTTTTTTAACTTAGTATACCTTCAAACTTAGTATACCTTCAAGTCCTGCATCCAAGGTGTTTACAAAGATGTTGAAGAGAACTGTGCCTTAAATGGAGCCCTGTGGAAGCCCACTAGTGACTGATCATCAGCATGATGTAACTCCATTTACTAACCCTTTGCGCCTGACTCATGAGCCATTTGCTTACCCATGGCCTGATGTGTTAATCCAGCTGTATGCTGGACATTTTGCTCATAAGGATACTGTAAGAGACAGTACCAATCAACAGCTTTACTGAAATCCAAAAAGATTACATCAACTGGCTGCCCTTGATCATCTGGGTAGGTTACCTTCTTGTTAAAGGAAATTAGGTTTAATAAGCAGAACTTTCCACTCATGAAGACACTCTGGCTGTGACAATGACTGCACTGTCCTTCAGGCATTTTTCAATACCTCCCAGAATAATCTTCAATGTCATTTTACCAGTCACTGAAGTGACACAGGCCTGTAGTTTCCATGTCATCCTTCTTGCCCTTCTTGAAAACTGGGACAACTTCAGTCACTTTCCAGTTAACTGGGACCTTTCCAGATTCCCAAGACTGTTCAAAAATCATTGAGAGAGATCCTGTGATAACATGAACCAGCTCTTTGGGTAGACTTGGATAAATCCCATCAGGCTCCCTAGATTTATAGGGATCCAGCTGGAGCAGCAGATCCTGCACTAGTCAGTGATGCATTAAAATTCATGCTAGATGGCCAAATTTACAGATCACTTTAAGTACTGAAGTAGACGAGTAGTAGTAGTCTACATATCTTAGTAGTCCTTCTAAAGATATCATCAACACTTCTGAAAAATTTGTGCTTTCTCGATATCAGTTGGTTGAATCTCAGTTTGAAACTTGCCAAATGTACAGCAATGGTTTTGAATATCATCTAGTTTGAGAAATGTCTAATTTAACTGAGATTATTTCCTTAAAACAGGCTTAAGCCTGTGATCCCTTAACTTTACGTTCATAGGAACATTGAACTACTTTTCTTGTATCATGAGTCTGGGTATGAAGTAGATTGTGATCAACTGTCTCTAACCTGCTTAGTACATTGTATAGGCTTTCTTTTTTTCCCCATGGAAATAGAGGTTGTTCCAAAACATTGAACTAGTGGTCAGGTAAAATCAATGCCTGTTTTTTCACAGATCCATAGAATTTGTAGCTAGGAACAATTTTATGTCCAAATATTTATGCTTTCAAATTCAAAGTACTGCATTGCAAACTATTTTGAATGCATCAATTGTCTGGATGTCTTTTATCTCTAAGAACCATTAAACTTCACTTAGACAACCTCTGAGCAAGTAAGACTCTGGAATTAATTTTTGTCCAGAATTTTATGCATGACTCAGAACTTGTTGCCTGAAAACTTTATTGCTGATGTCCTGGAGTGTGTTTTCCACCATTTCCTACTGAGTCAGCTCACCTTTTTTGCAAGAAACCAAAGGAACATGCCCAATATCAGGCAACCCCCAATTCATACTGAAAACCACTCCTGCTTAGCTACATATGCAGCTTAGAGTAGATGAACATGGAAAGAAACAGTCTGAATAGAATGCTAGTGCTGAAAATAAAACTTTAATCAGGGAGTATGACTGAGTCCAAGATAGTGCCTTTGGCACACTGCTGCCCTTCCTCAGGATATCTGTCACAAGGACAACCAGGAAAGCTGTTAAATCTAGCTGAAGAAAACGAAAGCATAAGCCTGGGTGCCTATTTTAGCATATTCCCTAGTCGTCTAGACCCGACAATGGTATTATGTCTTTGGAAGCATGAATATGCTCTTCTAGCATTGTCAGACTACCGTAATGTCAAGGTCACACAGACAATTCCCTTTTCTGGTGTTACAAATGTAATCAGAATGTTGCAGAGGCTCTACACATTTTCATCTACAGACTAGCCTATACTGCATTTAGCTCGGATGTAACATTTTATTACCGCATATATAAAGATGGGTGAAAACATTTTGTCATTCTTGTGATGAGCACTGTCTTAAGCACATGTCCTGTAGCTCTGACAGTGGCCTCATCCTACTGTATATGTATATATATATACACACATATACATATAGTATATGCTGTATACATAGTACATGCTGTGTACACATGAATTAATACAATACAAAATATATGCCACTGGGGACTACCCATTTAGCAATTTAAGCATATCTTAGGGGAGAAATATCTGCTTTCTCTGAGCTTACTAATAGGAATGTAGTATCCTGCAATGAATGAAACACCTTGAAATGTATTTGTTTTTCACTAGGATTAGTTTTAACCAACCTCCTAAAGCTACTGTAAATGTATGTGTGTAATACTACAAAAGAGTATTTCTGAATGTTAGAACTTGCCCTACGTACCAAAGCAGTTATGTATATCACAATGGTAATGAGAACGATGTATCATGCAGTTCTCTCTATGGCTGCTGTGGGGATCAAAGGGCTTTGCAGGTTACTGCAAGATATGCGTTAAAATGAGCTTTTTATACAGGCCTGTGTCAAAGCAGATGATTTGAGCTTTTATCACAAGTCAAAAACATATTTCAGCTTCTTTTCAACTACATTTCAAAGCTAAGGAAGAGCAAAAAGAAGTATCATATCAGTAAATTAGGTGCCTAAATTGTCTGTTGTATTACTGAAAAAAACACCATGAATAATAATAAGGAGGCCAAAAGGCTGTGTAAACCTCAATAGAAAAAATGCCTTTGATGTGAAACATTTCTTTTTTTCAGCATTCAGACTTCTCCCTCTTTCACTTCAAAAGGCTTATGATCCAAATTGAATAGCAGCATTTAACAGCCTGCATGGATACTAACCAATCTGACTTAGAGTGCTTTCAAAGTTGCAAGAAAATCCAGAACTGATTTTAAGCTCCCTGTGTGCCTTGTCTCTATAGCATGATCTAGTATAAGCTCAGTCAGAACACATAAAATACAGAGTGCTTGATAATGTGTATAGATTAAAGTACATTTTCAACTAGTTATTTTCCACTTCCTTGTCAGTGCAGTGTTATCTTACACCAGCACCCTTGAAACATCAGAAGGGGGAGCTCCACTGTCTCAGTCAACAGTTCACAGCAGCTGAAAAGCACAAAAGCACTAAAGTATGCAACTCCATGGCATTTTCTCCTATTCAGGCTGGTGCTACAGACAAAAATAAAGAGGGAACCTGTGCAAGGGCTGAAACCTGAAGACAAAGATGCCAATAAACTCAGTACTTGCACCCAGCTATGTACCCATATGCAAAATAGTCAACAGCTATGATATACCTTAAATAAGATTCCCCCTTCCCTTTCACTTCTGCTAATTGATTTTATCCCACACTGATGTTACAGACATAGTAGCTGGAGTAGTCATTACTACAATAAATTTTTGTCAGGAAACTCATCCATATTACCCTAGTGATAAACATTTTCATTGCGTATCAAGTGAAGGATTCAAAACATGACTGTCACGTCAAACATATTTTTCATCCTAGGTACTTCCTTGAGCCTTACTGTATAATTAAATAGAGAATCATTTTAAACTTCTATTCATGAAAAAGCAATTTGAAAAATTCTGATCCACACATTCAGTATATCTTGTTTTGCAGTGAAATGAAATTAAATGTATTCTATGGGCAAAACAGGAAGAACAGTAATAATTCTAAGTGCCAAATTATATTGGAAAAAGCTTGGATTTTCGTTTTGGATTTTTCCCAGCAGGTTTTTCTTAAGAAAATAAAAGGAAACATTTAGAAACATGCATAATACAGAGTCTGCATGAAATTCTGCAGGGAAGTGAGAGTATGATAGCCCACTAAACTGGCACTGGCTTAAATTGTGCTTCTGCAAGACTAATGAAATGAGACATGTTGTTTCAACCTTCATGCTATGTCAGACAATATAAAACTAAAAATGCCCTTGAGTCAATCAGAACAGTCTATTCAGCATAATTCACCCATTCCAAAGGCTACTGAATGGGGAGGAAATAGTGGTGTGCTGGTAGGCTTGCTATGGATAATATCACAGATTTAATTGCTGAATTAGTAGGTAACTACATACAGTCTCCATAGCCTACAAGACAAGAAAAAAAAATTTAAAAAAAGAAGCTGATTTAGCCCAAATCATATGCTTTTATTATTTCTCTGAAGTACAAGTCATTAAGTATTCTTCCAAGGTTTAGTATGAATTTAGATGAAGGAGGCCATTAACAATATCTTCTCATCAAGCTAGAAGAGAATTTACAAAGTTGCCTCCTACATACTGTAAATTGAATACACTGCAGGAAACAAATGGGAGGCGGAGATAAATCTTGCATGGAAAAAGATTAATATATTTGCAGCTTTCTGCATGCCATACCTTATACTATTGAGTCTATTTTCAAACATTAAAAAAATCCTTTTTTTTTTTTCTGGAGCTGTGAATGATATTCTATCTTGGTATGTTGGGACCTTTAACTTCTGCAGAAGCTCAACATAAAGATCTATTCTGTTAATCGCTAGCTTTTTTCTCCTTGAACATATCAGGTCTCTGAGGTCACTAATTCACTTGCACAGGTATGCTGAATAGATGTTGGCTATGTCCATCAAGTTTCCTCTACTGACACTTACCAGGCATTCTCCTGTGATATCATCACATGACTCTGCATGACCAAAGCATGTACATGGTGCACAGATTCCACCAAAAATCGTGCCATTCACACGCCTGTGTTGAGGCCAACAAGACTGCAAGGTAAATTGATAAAAAGTTAAACTCTCGCTTGAATACAGAAAAGAATGGGATTTCAAAAATATTGTTGAATTTAATACTTGCACACACACAAAACATACATGCCAAAGGAATAAAAATACCAACATTTATCTAAAAAATTGTTCTTCCTGGTGCTCTGGCTTTGTACTGACCTTAGCCTTAGTGACAGGTGTGAGGTTAGAGGAAGCCTTAACTTGATCATTCTTCTGAAATGGTAAAATAAAGCAGAGAAATGAAGAACTGAAATATGACAGCATCAAAGCAAGAGGTACAGATTGAAAAACAGTCAGAAGGTAAAATACTGAAGGAGAAAGAAGGAGGGAAGAAAACCTCTAAACAACAGAAATATTTTCTGAGAAGCTCAGCTGCAAAGAGCAATTAAAATATCATTTAGAAACAAAAGGCTACACTGAAATAAAGCACAGGCTGAAAACAAAGCCATCCTTTTATTTATACATTGTGCTTTTTAAAGTATAGTAATTTCCCTTTAAGAAAGTGCTCTAGGTTAATTTTTTATTTTTTGTTGGTTATTTTGTTTGTTGTTTGGGTTTTATTTAAATGTCAAATTCAAATCAATATTAAATGTGTGGCCAGTCATTTTGTAGGAAAGGTGACACCATACAACTCCGATTCCTCAGCAAAAACTCAGCTATTCCATTTCTCAATAATAAGACGTCAAGGAGCAATCTTCCTTACTGTATATTTCACAAATGGTTTTATAGTTTTTGCAGACTATCTTTCCACAGTAAGACTGCTCATGTGATCCAAGGTTTTTGCATATTAAAAAAAAAAAAAAAAAGTGTGACAGAGCATTGATCTTCAAAAGCACCTGGCTGATACAGAGAGAAAGTTTGGTAGTCATAGAAGACTAAAAGTATCATTTAATAAAGAAAATCCCTTCCCCTTCATGTAAACTCTCCAAAAAGGTAGCAAGAAGATTCTTCTTTATAAAAATAAAGTTGCCGTGTTTCGTCTTACTTCTGAAAAATATGAAAGTAATCTAAAGATTAGTACAAATTATTCTTTTTAAAAAATATTCCAAGACCTGAGACAATATCCTTCTTTTTCTTTTTTTACATGCCTGGCTACACATTCAAAAACCCCCCATAAATGCTAAAAACTAAAATCTAGAATTATAAAATCCAAAACCTAAAAAGAGGTTAAAAAAATTGCCCTATTTTTCTTTCTGTAGCATGAGATGCAAGTCTCTAAGTGGTTTCTGCATAAGTCTATAAATCTTTTTCCTCTTTCAGTGGCTGAAAAGAATGAACTTGTGCACAGACACACGTGACATTGTGCAAGACAAGGCTCCAAAAGTCACTGATTCTAAGGGCTCAGATGTGTAATATTAACAGCAAGGCTCAGAACAGAACTAAAAGATTAGAGAGTGAGATCTCAACAAAAGAAATTATGCAACATTCAAAAGCCAGGAAAGTTCTTGACCATCATAGTGATTGATGCGAGTTAAACACAACTTCTTCTGCAGTGGAAGTAAAAGAGTAGATAGAATAGGAAGAGATCTAGGGGAGAAGAGAAATTAGATGTGAAGATGTTGATGAATAAAGACCAGAAAATTCATGAGTGGGGCAAAGTAGCTATCACAAATGAATCCAATTGGCATTAGAAATTTTAAATTTTATCTGCTTTACCTGTGCTCAATTCTGTGTCAATATACATGCAAAAATCTAAGAATTTTATTTGGCCAGAATCTTGTCAAAAACTAATTCCAAATTTATGCAATGGAACATTCTCACAAGAAAGAGCATAGTTTAAATGGGATTGGTTGTCTCCTGAAGACTGGTCATGCCCAAACATTCACAGCAAGAAAATGAGTAAATAATGGCTGGTTTTAGTGCTGCAGCATCTATGCCAGGTACCACAACATCATTATGCAGGAGACAAATACATACATTAAATTAAATAAAGAAGAAAAAAGCTGACTACATTAAATTAAATAAAGAAGAAAAAAAAAGTCTGCAAAAAAGTCAATAAAAATGAAACTCTGCTAGGTTGAAACCAACAGAAGTGTTGGACAAGGCCAAATGTATTCAGAAGAAATAGATATGGTATCTAAAAAAAAAACAAACCCAAACATATTCAATTTATGTTTCTATACTTTCTTAGCTTAGCCTGTCTGAAAATCTAAAACTTCACCCTTCCCCCCCCCCACCCCCATAGGAACATAGCATGCATAGAAACTTCAAATTTGCAGCTATATATGCACTTTCTCTTGTGGACAATGATATTAAATATATATCAAATTTCAGGGACTGTTTATGTTGGAGAGAAAATTTAGCACTGAAGGACACAATGTTGAACTGAGAATTTCAGCAACACCAAGGCAGGACTCCTATCCAAGTCCTTCAGTTTCTACAATAGATGCAATCTGGGCTTTCCAATTCCTGTCTTGGACATCTCACCTAAATCTGAATTGAGAGAAAAAAATGGACACTGAAAAAAATAGTGTGAAGCACAACAACACTTCATCCAGCTTTTTTCTTAAAATAATTGAACAGACAATGGTCAGACATTAAAATTATTTCTCAGCCAGAGAAATATACTTCTCCAGTTATTTTTCCATCTGTACCATTTTGGAAGTGATAGGAATATCCATTAATACCTTCAGGCCTTCTTTCTACATTAGTTTATCTAGCCCCAGCAACAAGCAACCACATTTGGCATGAAACTAGACTCTAAGCCCTAAATATCACAGATAAGCATGAAAAATTTTAAAGAAAAAGAGAGTTGACAAGCAAATGCCTAGAGTGCCTGTGTAAATGGCACACTGTTTGTAGTTTTGTGAAGCAGAGCATCTTGGTGTTTGAAACTCTTTCCTTAAAGGCAAAGCTTGTGAAGATTTTTTTTTTGGCTTCTATTTACCCCAAGCTATGCTCATGTGAGCTGGTTAATCATACATTTACTTGTATGAACACATTCTGTGTGAACTAATGAATTTGTTACAAAAGTGGATATTTTTCTGAGTATGTGTCTATGTTATTATCTGTTACACGACCAAAATAAAGTGAAACAATTCTCACAAGAACACACACACAATTCTCAAAGACTCCAAGGCAAATAGCAAAGCCCTAGAAAAACAAAAGAGGAAACTCAACCCAGATAACTTGATCCAGCTTTGCTGTGCACAGGTCAGATAACTGTGTACTACTAATGAGTCTAATTTTGATAGGCTCATTCATTTGTATTACCAATTGGCTGAAGAGTACAAATATTGTTTTCACTTCCTTTTTATTAACCAAAATGTCTTTTCATAAATTAGAAATTACCACAGAGGTGTAAAACTTCAGATTTTAAATATTTTGAAATATAATTAACCACCACCGACAAATAATGGTAACTAGTCAAACCATACCAAATTCCCAGCAGGAAAGGACAACTCTCTTACTATTTTCTACCAACACAGGTCCACTGACTGCTTACAGCTATACAATGTTAGCACAATTGAACCAGACTGCATCGTGATCCTCACCTCACACGAGGTACCATCATAGCCTGGAGGACAGTTACACAACTCCACCGCAGACGCCACCCTTCTCCCCGTTGAAGTGTGGTCAGCAGCTTCCATGATAACTCTTCTTAGTCTGGACGTAACAGAAATGAAGCAGTCAAAATAGCAAATTAGGTGGAATTATATGTGCAGCTGAATGCAACAAACAGTTTACAGTGACTGTTTTCTGTTTCCTCGAGGAAAAGGAAGGTTTTCATATTCATCTATTTCTTCCTAAACTACATATCTGTAGCCTTGTTACTATTTTTGTTCATCATGTGAGGGAGACTATGGTCAGACACACATTGATAAAAATAGACTAAAAAAGTCTCACAGCACTGTACCAGGAGATGGAAGGTTATTCCTGGCCTGCAAGCCACATGTGCCAACTTGCATTGCAGCTGCATATAGAGCGAATGTGACGCTATGCAGTGTCTTCAAAATTTATAAACCACTAGTCCAGCTTTCTAAAATATTACATTGCAAAGTTTTGGTTACAGAGTATTTTTAGTCTGCAGATCTGACCTCTGAAAAAGATTTCAGCCATGTCCATGAGGATCTGATTATTATGTATCTGAAAGAAAAATGTATGTACATGGAAGAAAAAGGAAATCTTCTACCATATACCCTGATTTCTTCAATGACAGAGAAAAATAAATGCTACACATTGGCTAATCAGCCATTGCTTTTATTTTAAAATTGTTTTTATTTGAAAGCATGGAAACATGATGAGAGAAACAACTAAAATCTTTTGATAATCTTACAGGTATTATGTGAAACATATGTAGTTTACCTCAACAATATCCATTTGGGGAAAGAAACTGGGATTTGGGAGTTTAATTCTTATGACAATTCAGAAGGAACATTAAGGTATTACAGTGGCTCAATTACTTCTATTTTCACCTGGTAATCTAAACAGAATGTTTGATTACCACAGCTACTTGAAAAGCATCTTTTGAAGGTTTTTTTGCAGCAGAAAATACCTTTCAATCATGACACTGCATTTTCTTTGGAAAATGTAAAAAAACCTTTTTCCAACTACCTCCCCCTCCCCTCCCCCCTGAAGGCATTTATCTTTTGGTTGCAAAAAAATCCTGAAAATTGTTTGGATGACCTTGGATAAGAAAACATCCAAGAAAAATATTTTGTAGTTACTGCAGCACTTAGAGGAAAGGTTAAGACAGGATGTTTTCCCAGTCCATTTTATGCCTTCTCTCAATAAGAAAGATATTAAATTTAAGGGGTGGGGGGAAAAAGGAAGATTTCTGAAATTAAGATAGGAGCTTCAGAAACACAGAAATTTTACCATCACTAGGAATATGACTGGACGACTGGACTTTGGGGGGACTACCATTGCAGATTATGCAGTTAGTAACTTGAATCTGATTTAGTGATACTAGAACCTCTGTAAAAGGTTCTTGATACTGTTTTAAGAGAAGGATGCTTGTTCTTATCCAGATCTTCAGTAAATTCTCTCTCACTTTTCAATATTTCCCATTCACTCCATCTCTGCATGCTTATTTTGCAATCATCCATTTGAGTTTTCCTCACAATAAGGTGACTAATCTCTAAGATATTAGATATCAAATAGTGATGACTTTAACAGTAAAAAAAATAAAATCTAACAATTTAAGGAGAAAATCTGCAAACGAAATTTTTGTAAAAGGCCAGATTTTAGTTCTCTTTTGAAATACAGCTAGTTCCCTCTCAGCACAGATCTTGGAACAAAGAGAATCACAAACACACAGAAACAATCCACCCAGTATTATCCCACATTTGTATTCACTGAATTGTTCCAATTTTCATTACATTCTGCTATTTGCTAAATGGGATTTTAATGTGTTTAACAGTTTTTAGCATTAACAGTTACTCAGTGAAGAAAGCTGCAGTGATTTTTTTCTCTCATTTTGATGTTGCAATTTTGATTCCTCAATGCCATTCTGCATTCATTAAAATACATAATGCTGGCAGTAATGGGGCACTGGATCCTGGAGATGCATGAACAATTTGATATTAGACATCGAGACCAAATATTTAAACTGATTGTTACTGTCAGCAGGCAACTGTTGACTTCTAAAAACAAACAAGATTAAAAGGGAAGGGGACATTTCAGGCAGTATCAGCATAGTTTACTGTCTGCTGTGCCAGGCATCTGAATCACATCAGCATGTGTAGTACTGACCCAATCATAGCTCTTCGTCTTCAAACCAATTCTGCACATGGAAGAAACTCTCCCTCTTTTTCATTGTATCTAGCACTGACTCCTCTATATGTGGTTGCAAGCAATGTATCATCTTTAGCACCATAATTTCCAGTGCCTATTTGCTTGTTTACATTTACCATCAGTGACCACTCTGAATATTAGAAATGAATAAACAGTGCTACTAAACTTACTTTGAAGCACAAGCTAACAGATGAAACAAAACAATAAAAGAGAGTTATATTTTCTGGCCTGTTGCTTCTACTACAGATGGACTTAACTGCAACAGTTTGGAAGATCTGTCAAGTTAGAAGAGGATCAGGATTTAAAACCAGAAGCTGGGTTCACTTTCAGACTTATTGCTGCATTTTTGTGTTCTCATTTTTTATCCAGCTTTATCATCTTAATGAATGCCCACTACTACAAGTAAGTTTCGTAATTATACCATAAAGAAGTATCATTGTAAACTTAAAATGACCCAAAAAATGTACTCAAAAACATGCTTAAGTCAAACTCCCCGTTACTGAATTAATATTGTTTAGTGGCTATTTAAAAGTGTTACCAACTAGTGTTTCTAGTAGGTTAAACTACACAAGGGTTAAAAATACAATCTTTAAATTAAAGGTCTTCCTAACTGGAGACAATTCCATTGAATATTTAGATCTCTTTCTACATGACTGCAAGAAGCTACTTAATTGTGCAATGTCTCCATTCTGGTCCCTTTTTAAGCACAGTTTATAATAGCAGCCTTGGAAATCCTTACACATGTGGAGTCATTACCCATTTTGAAAACTTTCGGTATTTAAATGAACAGGTTGCTTAATATAGCAATCTCTAATTAGTATGTTGCATAATTCTACTGGTGCTTTGAGGCAGAAATTGTCATTCATGAAGGATCTAATAACTCTGCTATATTTCTGTCTCTCTGCCAGGCCCTTTTAACCCTCTCAGAGGAATATCCATCTGTCCACTGTACATACCTGTTTAAAGACAATAAAAACCTTTGAGTTCATATCTGCTTGTCTATTAAGGCTTAGCTCTACACTATTGCTTTTCAAAAATGTCTTCATTTGGAGACCATCAACAGTAATCCTTAATCAGCCCAAGATATCACAAAGAATATCCTATTCATTGGGTCTACATTTTCCCTGCAGTACTAAAAGGACAGAATATGGAGATAAGAGTTGTTTTGCATGATCTGAGAGTTATGAGCACAGCTTTGTACTTAGTATGCTTTTAGCATGAGTGGAAGTCAAAGAGAATATAAAAAAAAGTCACTACCAGGGCATGCCCTGAAAATCAGCAATATGCCTACACAACAGATCACAAACTGTGCTGGATGATAGTAGATGCTGTTGTTGCTGCATCAGGTGAATGGAAGCATGAACTGTTCTGACAAGACTTAACACCACTCAGTAAATCCCACCCTGATGGGTGAAACTGTGATTCCTACAGTTAAATCAAAGATGATGAATCAAATCAATTTATGATTAAAATTTCGAATCATCTCTTCTGTCACGCTAATCTGCAATGAGCACCCTGATAGCACTCAATAATGTGTGTTTACTTTACACTTGTGGACATGCTGAGAGCAATCACAGTAACACAGTAACAATTGCATTCCTGTGTGGTAAGAAACATCATATGGACAGCTAGAGATGTACCACTAATGTAAGACCATTTCTAGCAAAAATTATACTCTTCAAAATAACTTCAGGCCCTTCCCCTAAACTGCCTTTCAACTCATTGTCTTTAAGAGACCAACCTTCTTAACTGTAATGTCAATACATCTAGAAGTTGGTGGCTACTAACTCGCAAAGCATAGATTATATGTTTGCTCCAGAGCTCTTCCTGAAGAATATTTCCAAGACATATTTTTGGATAAATATCTATAGCACACCACTAAACTGTTCCAAAGGCTGAATAATAACAGGAGTACAAAACAGTGAGGCACTACACATGGCCAAATGGCTGAAGAAATAATCTGGGATGCAGGCAGTGATGCATAGTCTTCCAAATGTGTCACAGAAAGGTCTGCCACTTCTTACTTACAAAGCACAAACTGTTCCAGTTCTACATGTGTGTGTTGACCTGAGTTCTGTGCTGTTTCCCAGAAGGGATCTCCTCCATCCCACCTGCACTGTTCCACAGTGGAGGCAAGATGAAGCCAGTACATGTCCAGCAATGCACATTCTTCACAGATTGTAACTGGCTAGCCAAAATGGCTTCTCATTCTAGTACAAATGTCAGTACACAAAGATACGTAAAACTCCGATAACGAAAGTTTGCATTTCTCATAATACTTAGTAAGACACTTGGCCCAAAGATAATCATACATATTTCCTTTAAAAGACCATAGCCTGAAAGTCCCAATTGTTCACCCCAAAATTGCTCCGGTACTCTTTTAGTTTGGAAAATTCTGACTAATGGTTTGGAGTTTTTCTTATTTGAATGAGAACAGAGTGGAGGAACAGCACTCACTGAGCTCCCACTAGTCTCAGCTGTAAACTGTAGATTAACAGCTTCTCATGGTCTGCTCACAGTGTATAAGAGATAGGCTCTGGCCTAGTGTTTTGGCTCTCCTGTAACACCAGAGTGGGAAGTTGATGAGGCATGAAATGTTTTCAAACTGAATGCAAGGAGGTACAAGGCTGACGACCAAATGAGCAAATTAGGAAGCAGTTTGGCCCAAATTCAAGTTAGTTATGATTCAAAAACTTATTTACAGAGATGTAATACATACTAATTAACCACAGGAAGAGACAGAGATTGAAGAAATATTAATTTGTTTTTGCAGGAAAAAAAATTTACACTGCCAAAGCTCAAATCAGAAAACTGCATACTGTTGACACAACCTGCCTTTCAATTTAGGATGTATTTTAATTACCTAAGTATTCAAATGATGGTTGGATTGCTTCAGAAATTTCACAGTAGCAAAAACTGTGTCTATGCTCTCAGCAAATAATCACTAATGTGCTATCACCTCCCTCCATTCCAAATTGGCTTATGTCGCTGAATCAAGTGATGTGTAGATTAGAGAACATTTTAGGTTTCATGCCTTGTGAGTAAAATACTACTATGCAATCAATTCCATTGCACATTTAAAAATATGACTTATGCCACCTAACTATTAATGTATAGAGAGTGCAATCATACAGTATCAGGAGAGAGGCTGTCTTCTAGCCCACCTGGAGTATTTGCTCATGCATTCTTGAAAATTTGAAATGCAAGATGAACTTTACAGTTTCAACCACACTGCAGTCACTGAAATAGAACAACTGTGTCATCTCATATGTCTTTAATTTTATCAGAGGACTCAGAAGAGTTCACATAAAATCAGTGGTTTTAAGCAGTCCAGGCAGCATCCTGACATAAATCAAGGGATTATCCAGTTCTGTGTGTGGTACTGATTAAAAACACAGAATACTCCCCTCAAGGCATTTTTCCAGTTTAGAGACTCAGGATGTTATTCTCTGGTCTACTGTTAATGTGGCCCTGTACGGTCATTAAACAAGGAAAATGATATATAAGCAATATATCATCTCTTATTTCAACATGCCATTACTTCACTCCATGATTTACCATATACATGGCAATTACAGTGTTCACAAAACAAACATATTTATAGAACTGTCATTCATGCCTTAATAGTCCATGTGATTTCATTTTCTTAAAAGCTGCTTCTTTCTGTTGCCCACCTCCTCCTGCCTACCCAAAATAAAAAACATACTGACAACTCCGTGAAAGTGTAAATGAATGCTATAGATTTCATGATAATAAATTAGCGTGTTTTAAATTACATCAGCTTAGTGCCCCGAAGAGAGAAAACAACTGTTTTGGGAATCTGCCCATGGCGAAGGGACCTGTTTCCCACATTCACCTGTAGATGGCATTCATCCCATTGCTGTACGTGGCTCTTATGAGGATCCTCTTCACATTTGCAAGGATAGTCATGAACTCCCTCCTCCTGACTGGCACATCGGTGCCATGCACTGAGAAAGATTCTGGTTTCAGCACAATTTCTTCAGTGTACTCTTCAGAAGGCTGCAGGTGAATCCCAGCTTTTGGAGTGCTGATTCTCAAGTCACCTCCCTAGAGACAGCCATGAAAGACAGATTTAAATATGAAAAAAATGTAATGGGAAAAGCCAGTTGGGGCACATGATTTATTGAATAATATATTTTACAAGAATAACAACTATCAGGAATAATATTCACTTTTGATAACCCTGAAATGGACTTGCCTGATAAAATTGAAAAGCAGTGCGAAACAAAGTTTAGGAAATTCAAATAAAACCTAGTGTCATGGATTTGCATAGGCAAAAGCATATTCATACAATGCTGAGCGGCACAGGAACAGATCTGCTGAAAGAATGTGAAAGTGTTACCTCAAACAACCAATTATTTTATTTCTTCATTCCTCCTGATGAACAAGAAGTATAGTTCTATTAGCTATTGCTATACTGCCAGAGGCTCCTTGAGATACTGAAGGTTTTAGTTCTCTGAAGTGTTTCCATTTTTTGATACTATAAATTAGCTGAAAGTATGTGCAACCTTTTGTTTTGTGTCCTTAACCACCAGACTTCATTTTGAACATCTGAAGAAGCAGGAATTTTTTTTTTATTATTTTTTTTTGGCTGTAAATACAATCACTTTACCTCTATGATGACATCAGATTGAACCATCAATTGAACTGTTTCTTCTTCTTCCTTGAAGTCATAGGAGACTGTAAACTTCAGATGTCCTCCAGCAGCTGCTACCTGGAGAGTAAAAAGACAGGATAAAAAGCAACTAAATGAAAGAAAACAGTCCTTAACCATTTGAGGGCAGTTTTCTCCAGCACCAGTATCACCCAGAAGTAGACTTCTTGTGTTGCAAAACCATATGCAGATACCTGGGGATTATAGCTCTACGGACCATTCCCTTCTTGCTCAAACATCTAGAAATCACATCTAGAAATCACATCTAGAAATCACATCTAGAAATTTTTCTTCTATTTCTGTTGAAGGCTGCAAGTTCCTTAAACAAACAGACTAACAGAAATTATAAACAGATCTGAAGTCTGTGCAAATTTCCACTTGATACTGACATCAGATCTTTAGTGTGTTTATTTCAGTTATATGGTCCTCTTTTAGGCTGTCCTCTAGATCAGCAGCCTTGGCAACCTGTAAAAGATCCAATAAGTTCAGTTTCATTGACAGGGCAAACTACCAAAATATTAAAAAAAAAAGCCCAGTGATGTTTTTCTAGAATAAACCTAAAACAAAGTAAGAATTTCCCCACATGGAGTCAAATAAACATACTTTAAGAAGATGTTCCAGTCCTTTCTCTCAGTTTGACCCAGCCTACAATGTGAAAAGTCAATGACCAGGCTCTTGTATCATGCCCATATTTCTTCTATATTCTTTTAGTCCCTCAAATCATGGCACTGACACTAGCTTTTCCATTAAAAATGGAATGTAGTAGGATGCAAATTGAAAGCTGCAGACTTGAATGACAGAGTTCAGTACAGAGAAGTGCTTTCTGTTAATTGATTGGAAGCAGCCTAAGTAAATCAAAGACTGCAAGAGCTACATTTTGGGTTTTAAACACATCTGCCTCGTACTTCACTGGAATGTGAGTCTCCACTCAGAGACTATTAAAATCACAGTTCATACTGCTGACCGCAGAGCAAATTCACGAGTCCTCTACAAAGAGAATCCATGTGCTGCATGTGTCATCCAGTGCAAAAAATACTTCTTACTGAATTTTAAATACAAGAGTGATATGGAAGTTGAGCCCTTGTGAGATCCCTTTTGACATTTTTCTCTGTATCACCCAAAGATCAGTGTTCTGCTTCAAGGATTGTCATCTGGGGCCATCAGCACCAAAGAGAAGAGAGCATAGAAGTTTGCCTTACTGGTGACAAAGGCATGTATTGTTGAGACAAGAATAGCTGTCTAAAAATGTCAAGGAAGTTCCACAGAATTTCCTTTGTCTCTCCCACCTGTTTTTAGATTAATACATCAAACATTTCTTCCCAGCTCAGGAGGCAGAATCAGTGTGTTCAAAAAAGTCACAGACTTCACAAAGAAGTGCAAGTATAGGTGAGAGAAATCACAGCTGTCTTAGTTCTAATCCACCAAGTTTCTGGAAAATAGTTAATTTTTTTTAGTTGTTCACGATTAACTGTATTGCACTATTATGTCACATGTTATTAAAGAATATAACCAGAGAGCAGACAAGACTTTTTACAACACCCTGACAGAGGGTCAATCAAAACCGAAGCAGAAAAGATGGTTCTTTTCCTGTGGAAGGAGGAAGCACTCAGTATTAACTTGAGTAAAGCATGCTTTGATGTTATGCCTGTCACACTAAAATTAATTTTAAACCAAGACAAGTGATGGTAAACCACAAATACTTACAGCACTGCAAACAAACAGCAATGCTACAAATATTAGCAAAGCCATAGATGAGAAAAGCTTGAGTCTTTTTATATGGAAATCGAATTCTAGAAGTCTTTCCCTTCCTCCACTTAGTGAATCTGCTGCCAATGCTTATCTGAAGCAAGCTGCCAGGATCTCTCCTGCTAATGTCATTGGAGAGTACCTCTTTCTCATATGGCTTTTATAACCCATCTTATTCTTGAATCATTTCATGATGATTCACACTCTCACTCTACAATGCCTCTTGTAACTGCCTGTAGAGGTTTAGCACTTAGTGCAGTACACACGGTGCTACCCCCTTCCTTCTGAACATCTAGGAAAAGTAACTTCAGGAGATCAGGAGCTATCTCCACTAAACAGGGTGCTGATTACAATCCCTTTACTCATTAAGCAGTAATGCTATTCTGTCAGTTAAGAGATTCAGTTTGTGATTAAAGCACCTAAATATGAACTCTAATATGAAATAAATATGAATCTAATATGTAAGATGGGACATCTTACATAGCACAATGTGGCTACATGTAAGCAACTGAAAGAAGTCCTTTGTAGGTTCAAAGGAAACTAGAAAGTGGCTGGTCTATGGTGTCCCCACCAAAGGACATGTTTTGAATCACTTCATGATGTATTTATATTTTAGAAGTAATTTGGAAGACATAAAATACATTTCACAAATGAATAAATAATTATGCACTAAGTGTATTATTGAAATAAAACACATGCATCTTGCTCATATGTTTAGTAGTAAATTCTGTACCAGAAAGGCTTGGATGTCAGGCCTCATCCAAGAGAGCATGACATCTGCAAAAGCAAAATTATATTTAAACGAGATTTAGACCAATAGTCATGCAACACCAGACTTTCAAAATGAACTATATAAAAGGCATTATAGAATCATAAGACTTGTTTAGGTTGGAAAAGCCCTCTAAGGTCATTGAGTCCAACTATTAATCCGGCACTGCCAGTCCACCAGTAGATTAAGTCCCTAAGTATCAACAAATATCAAGAAGTTAGACTATATTTTCCCTCTTCACTGTTAGTGGTTGTACCAGAAATATAGTCACTGACATGTTGTATTAGAGAAACAGGCATTACAGAGAGAGTTACTATTTTTATTAGACTGATATAGCTGCAATACAGCTATAGAATAGCAACATGCTTTAGGAAACATGAATTCTGCCTGCTATTACACAATTATATACATAGACTTAAAACTTACAATTAGAACAATTCCAAGTGAACAAATGCTACCAGAAAAATAAAAAAGAGAGGGAAAAAAAGGCTACAAACATGAATGGCCAGAACATTTCAGTGCAGAGTGCTAACCCATATACTGCTGAATACAAAACCAAGGAGTCTCACAGCAAGTTGCTGATAGCAACACAAGGTTCTAAGAGATAATAATGCTCTCGTTCTAGAAGACATCCCCAAAGAAAACAAACCCTGCATTTGTTTCCTGATACACCTATGAATGCTTTTTGCTTGCCGCCATGATTATGAGAAATTACACAGATGTTCACTCACTCTTCCTGTGGCTCTGCCACATTCCTATGGCCGTATCTAACACTAGATACAGTGCCTGAAGGTAATGGCATCATATTTTATAGAGTTTAACCTTCACTTCTAACTTCGTGAATTTCCATGAAATAGAGTTGCAATAAAACGTTGAAGTTTATTTGGACTCTTCCACCTTCACAAACTCTCTAGGTACATATTTATTCAACAACACAGATCTCAGCAAACATATCTGCCACCAGAACATAGGCACTAATCATGTGAAAGAAATCCTTTACATAAAATTACATTTCTCTGAGTTTATTAGTGGTGACCAATTTAGTCCATAATTGATAGGCACCTATGCAGTTGTGATATGGTTTGACAAGTGACTGAACAATGTACCACCTCAACTGATGGCACATGTTCTTCTAGCTGCCCACTTGGTGCAGAAGGGAATGCACAAAGGACGGCTTTTCCTAACTTAATTTACTTATGTTTAAGGATTCCATTGTTAATTCAGCTCTCATATGGATTATTATCTTCTCTGGGAAAAAGTACTCGCTGTAAGTTTATGATATTTAATTGGATTTTGCTGATCCAGTCTGCAGGCTAGTCATAGTGTGAGGGAAGGCAGGGACTAGAAAAGAATTCTGATAGAACCATCACCAAGAAGATGTCAAACCTTTCTTCATTTAATAATAGCTCTCAGTAAAGATTGCATGTTATAGTTCTACTCCAGATCCAATTAGAGATTAAATAGACTTCTCCTCTCTTAGTCAGATTGAATTTAGATAGGATATAAAAGCTCTTCTGAGGCATTAGAGTAATATTTCAGATAAAGCAGGGAGCAGAATAATCATGCTCTATTTGAATGACAGTATAGTTCTGGCTAGCTTTAAAAAAGAAGTAATTTTTCTTTATAGGGAAGTTAAATTTTTCTCTTGAAAGAACAGGCTCTTTCCCCATCACTCCTCCATCTGGAGCTCCTCCAAATCTATCCCAGCTAGTTCAGAATCCTACAGTCTCCCTGCTTAAGTACACTCAAAATTCTTCTATCATATCCAGAATGTTATGATACAGCCTCTTTGCTTTTTAGTATTTCCTTTGCAGAGTTTAGTCAAAGATAAATGAGTTTTATTCAGTATAGGCGCTCATTTGGTCATAGAATGTTCTGTGATGTCTAAACTAAATGTTAATAAACCAAAGAGCAAGATATAAAGCATGCCATTGCTTTATAACATAAACAAACATTTATTTACTCTAACTTGAATGACATGTATGGAAAACTCAAAAAAACCCCTTAAAACCTCACTGCGTAAGACTTTCTTCCTTTGTACATTGGATAATGGAGCAACACATTGACAACAAATCTTAATACTTAAAATTCTCCCAGCAATCAAAAGAGGTATCAAATCAGTGGGTTTACTTATGTGTTTTCTGCTTAAGAGATAAATAAAACCTGTCCAAAGAGCAATCTCAACCAATAATAACCAATCAAAACTCTGCTAAATTGTACTTCATATGTACCTTGACCATGTCACCTCTGTATTTTATATCAATATCTGAGCAATAGGGATCCTTTCCAAAATATAGATTAGTCTTAGCTATAGCAAAGTCTTTCTGTGCACTACATCTGATCACTAGGCAGTAGAAAGAATACCCTGCACCTATCAAAGATATCATGTGTTCAGATTCAAATACAATGGAAACATGAATGAAGAAAGAACACAGAAAAGGGAGACATTTTAATCTAGTAAGTACATTCTTAATCATCCCCTGAAGGTATCCCTTGCTTTTGCTAGAAGATCAGTAAACCAAGTGTAAACAGACAATCTAAAGGTTATTAATTTTTGGTCCTGCTGCCTTTTCCTTCTTGCTCCAGAAGATGAAAGGCATAATTTTGGTAAAATGATTGATAATGTTTGCCATCCTGAAGATGACAATACAATGACTATTCCCAGGACCTTCATATTCAAAAACATTTTTCACAAACAATTTGGACTAACTAAAAACTTACAAAATTCTTTTAATTCAATGTATCTGCTATAATAAGAAACATTTAAACTGAAAACATTTTTTAAAAAAAATCAATAAGGTTCTGATTTGTGGATTTTCTAAATTATACCCATAAACTCAGCCCAGTCTCAATGTTACTGAGACACTGTATTAACATTACCATTTCATAACCCTGTTTCTCTTTCTCTTTGGATGAACTAGACTGCATTGTTTAGCAGTAAAGAAAAATCAGATGTCTAAATAAAATGCAGGAAATCATTGTGTTTAATACATAATTTTGAAACATCCAATGATATCACTGAAGTCTAAGAGAAAAAATGGAAAAAATCTGTTTCTAAGGAAGATGAGAACTGAATGGCATTAGGTCTCCTGTGAGCCCTGTGCTGCGACTCCTACTTATGTTGAGTGGTTGCTCTTTCTGAACTTAGCACTGAAAAAATAATTCGATCAGTGAGTGATTTAAAAATTTGCACAATGAGCTTATATACTGTCTTTTGAAATGTATTTATGATTGTAGACATTTACTCTACAAACTCTCAAATTTCTACCATCATTCTTAGCTTCATTTCCTCTCACTGGAGAAGAGAAAAAGAGCTGACTGGACAACCATTTCTGAAGCCTAAAATCCACTTTGTCAATGACAAGTCTTTACATAATTTAGAATATACGATTGCTTCGTTATAGTTGCTGAACTGCAGTAATCATAGCACATAACCATACTATGATTACTCACTTTTTCTTCCTTTGCTTTCCATATGATTAAAGTCCTTCTGTGACTGTGCCTTTACAACCACTGTCCTCCAAGCTGCTGTAACTAGAGCAAGATTTCAAAAAAAATAAAACAGAGGTATATTCTTCCAGCAGTGATGTGGCAACTGCAATTCATGTACAGTTACTGCCCATGTCTGTTACTGTGGCGGCAGGTAAATCTGAGTCTTTGAAAGTCTTCTAGTCTGGCACAAAATATACCAGAAGCTGTGGCACTCTAGCATAATAGTCCCACACTCACCATAGGAGGATATTTGAAGAAATTAACCTTGTATATCATCAAAGCTACACATATTTTTCCCTGACTGAATATAGTTAAACTGCAAGAAAGAAAAAATAAACAAACCAAACCAGCTAATACAAACTCACCTTTTGCTGACCAGTTTTTGCAACAGCTGCTCTGATCTCTGTAGGCACCAATTAAGCAGGCCAGAGTGGCCAAATGGTGTCGGTCTGGATAAAAATACCATGTTTTTTTAACTGTGAAGATATTTCAGACTACGAGTGTTATTGAAATCAAATTCACTATTTGAGCATCAACTCTGAGACATGTTTCTAAGTAACATACCCTCATCAAACATTTCCCTATAAAACCTGTTTACTACCAGTCTTGTAGCTGTCAACAATCTCATAATTGAAAGTAATTCTTAATTTTACTGATTAAATGTTAGTCTCCCAGTTCCACAGTCTATGATTCCGAAGGGAGAAACCATAATTACAGTAGACATATCAATAAATGCCTTCCTGTAATATTAGAATGAATCACTAACTAGAACATTTATGTCAATGTCCAGTTCCATTACAACACAAGAACTGATCCTTACCCTCCCTTCTCTGGCTGGTACTCCTTCATGAATATTTTAACAAGAAAAAGAATTTGCATAATTTTGCAAAACTAAAAGCTCATATTTCTATGGCAACAAAATCTCGGCATGCTATGATTATTAAAAACAAAAATGCTCGACTATAAAACAAAAGCAACTGTTCAAGTCCAAATTAAAAGCTGTTCTTAGTAAAAATATTTCCCTCGGCCTTGCCATGGCATTTAGGTGTATCAATATTTGCATCTGATATTTCTGAGGACAATCCACTGCATGATGATCTTAAAATAAAAATCCATTGATTCCTCCTAAAGTGTTTCCTTCCTATTCCTAAAGTGTAAGTAGCAGCAAGAAACAGAATCATAGAATCAATCGGGTTGGAAGAGACCTCAAAAATCATCAAGTCCAAGGTTGGTAAAGACCTCTAAGATTGAGTCCAACTGCAAACCCAGCCCACCACATTCACTGCTAAACTATATCCACAAGTGCCATCAAGTGGTACAAACAACTGTTGTTAGTACAGTTCACCAAGTTAGACTGTAAGTATTCTTGATCTTAGGCTTCCTTTGGTTTCCATGTTTGTAAAGCACCAAACTTTGCCACAACAGGAAATGGAAATAAAATTGTAACTTCTAGACAGCCAAAAATGATTTTCCTAACTTCTTCTACTTAACTGAATTGTAACATTACTATGGACAATATTGTACCACAATGATGGCTGCACAAGTAACTCAAAGTAAAACATGACATAACTAGCACTTTGGGATCCTTTAGGAAACTGAAATATATCATAATATTTCAAACATGAAAGAGTTGTGTAACTGCAGTATCTGTTGTGCAAAATTATTCTGACAGAAAGGATATACTGCTTTTAATAACTGCCAGTGTTTTTAACTTCTAAAGTGGGAGATTTTGAATGAAATAACACATAAATACACCAATATTTTGAAGATAATTCCTTCTTTTGTAAGAAAAAGGCAAGGATTTGCAAAGCCAAAATCTGTACTCTTCAGAAGTTGTTTGTTATTTGATATAATAAATGTAACAATAATACATTCTTATTTAGTATTTTGCTGCTTATCATGGAGACCCCTAAGGATCATATATCAAAATAAAAGCAGTAAGAATAAACATTTGAGTATTAAACAAAGATATAGATCTGTATAAACTTGTTTCTGTGTACTATAATTCACCAACACTAATCATAGAAAAAAAATTCAAAACCTCCTTGCATTTTGATTTCATTTTTCAGGGTAAGGGAAAACAAAGCAGTGAATCAGAGCTCTTGTGATTTTTTTGGTCTATTTTCAGTCAGTATAAAACCATATCTTGAATTACTTTGCCTCTGGAGCCAATTCTTTCTCATGATTAAATTCATGGCCACTTTCCTGGCTTCTTAGTTTTGCAGCCTTTCTTCTGCTAACCTTATTCATGACAAGCTAACACATTTTTGAAAAATACCTATGCTTTCTTTTACAGAAAGAAACTTGTGTTTGATGTTAGTTGAAATGAATGCTAGTTAATAGTAACTAAATATATGTATGTATTACACAAACTTGAATTTTAATACTGTTTTACTCCAGGAACAAAGATTTTTCAGAACAGTACAGACAGCACTTAATTAACAAATATGCTTTAAGACAGATTTTCTTTTTAAAAATCCAGGGTAGATAAAATCTATCATGCCATTGTACCCATAAGAGCAATTCTGCACTTGTTATCACCATCATGGTAATCCACAGATGATTCTTACTCAAGGCAATGTGGTCATATATATATATGAGCACAGCCCATGACAGACAAACTCACATATACTATATATGTGTATGCACACAGTGAAAATAAAATTTGATATGCACTCATCTTTGAAAACCACAAAACTGTGCTGGTCTTTTAAAAGGTAAGTAAAAAAAGTTTGTTTCAAAATAATCTTAAAGAAAAGCTCCTTTCTAAAAAATCTTTGCAGGTAAAATGCATTTTTTGCTTCAAGTCTTTATCTTTCTTAGATATGATCTTCTGAAAGAACCTACATTTCTTCTTAGAAGGCTGAAGGAAGGTGAGCAATCAAGCTAATGAGATTGGAGAGCAAAGGAAAGACAGAACACACGTCAATTGATGCACAGCAGTGAGAAAGGAGAAATGGTATAGCTTTCTAAGTCCCCCGTAAGAGAATGTATTCTTTCAACTCCAATTTGCCTTAACAGGAGCTGCCAAAAATATCCTTTAGCCATTGTGAGGATAATCCAGCTCTTAGAACTTTGCAGTTTCTGCATTATTGTGTGTTACTTTAAATATTTTTTCTCTTAAAGGAAAAACATGAGTATCTATTCTCCATAAAATATCCTGATTTAAAAATTACATTATTTTACAGTAAGACAATACAGGCTGCCATTTCTTCTTACCATTTGTCCCTACAGGTGCAGCACCTTCCATTTACAGACTCAATGAAGTATCTTTTCTTCCAATTATTGATCTATATACTGTATCTTTTATTAGGGAAAAAAGAGGACCCTGATATTCATTAATTCCCTCTGTTTTGAAGACAGAATGATGGAGAAAATTTGCTTTGGATGAATTAATAACTCCAGAAGAAGGGAAGTCTACTGCCCAAGGGTTAAATGCCCTGAAAGAATTGACATCGATCTTATGCTGGCATAAGCTCCATGGAAGTTATATACCAAGTCCCATTTGAAGGATTCATCATCAAAACATATTACAGTTCCACGAGGTATGTTAACATAGAGACTGTGATTAATATAACATCAATTTGAATTCACACAAGTAGGGAGAAGTTCAACAGAGATTAAATGTTCTCAGGCCTGTCGACTTCATACACTTAATCATGTAGATATTTTGCAATTTTTTTTTAACAGAAAGTGCTATCTGGATTTAAGTGAGTATGAGAGCCTCCTATTCCTTTCACAGATTTGCCTTACAAAATGTCAGAAATTCCTTTACCTTTGGCTATAGAATATACTACACAACAAACTGAATATGAAAACTATGTGATAGTATTGTCCTATATACACTTTCTTTTAGTGTTCTGAAAATATCAGAGGCATCTAAAAATTAATACAATACTCGTAAGCTTAGAGAATAAATACATTATGTCTAGCAATCTGATCATGATGAATGCACATGATGAATATAGAGTAAGCACCCACACATAACAATAAAAGAAAATAATGCGAAAAAATATTTCTATTGAAAAATTATCTTCTCTATGTCCATGTTAGTCATCTAACTCATCCCCAACATAACAACAGTCTCACCTTGAGAGAAGAATGTGTCTATGTGTGCACATGCAAAAGTATGTGGTTTTATGCATACAGTGAGCACACTTTGACATACCCTACATGGACAAGACACACAAATCAGGTGACTTAGAATCTCTCAGAAAATATCCCACTCAATTGCAGCAAAAATTCTCGTATGTAATTTTTAAATAAGAAAGTACTTCCTACTCTAATGTCAGGATAAACATATTTAACGTGTAACAGCTATAATACTCAAATAATGAAGAATTATTTTAAAAAAAAAACCATAAAAAAGGTTTAACTTATGTTCTCCCAACATAAGTTCAGTTTCTAGCAACTGATTGATTCATGTTTCCTCATCTGAATCCTCGGAGAATTGGGAATGACACTATCTATGTGCATCAGAGACCAGAAGAAGAATGACACAATAATTCTGAGTTTTGGTGTTGTAGATAATTGTTTGAAGAATAACTGCAATTTTGCAACCTTAAATATTAAAATCTCAGTATAGAAGTTCATCACATGCTTTAGGTTTTTTAAAACTTAATACAGGATGTGAATCTTGTATCTAATAGAATCTGTGATTTTTATTACTTATTATTACTCTGTTTCAATAACTTTTAAAAAACTATTCTGAATTTCAAAAAATAGGTTGGAAAACCTCAACTTCATTTAATATGTTAGCCAGGATACCAGCTTCTAACTTCTCTTTAATATCTTTTGAGTTCTTGGTGTAACAAAAAGCTATAAAACTCGCATAGGATCAATTCTTGTATGTGGCTCATATATAATATATAAATACAAGGTCTTCTGAGTGTGATTAATGTGATTTATATACCTACATAAATTTCCTTTAATTGAATGTGTTCCCTCCTTCCTTGTTTCTGTTGTCAACGAGTACTTTCTGCTCATTTCTAATGTAAGCCAGGTTGCTAGGTCCTAATAAACCAAGTTTAGACTAACAATGTACATTTTCTGCTTCCATCTCAAACTCTCTAATATTTACCAGGGTTCCATGCTGCCTTAGATTTAATGCAAATAGTGCAGTCTGAAGCAACAATTAACTTTATAGCTGGAAGATAAAATGTGAATAAAAAAACTATCACTTCACAATAGCATCAAGAGGAAAAAAATGATTTAAAATGTTAAGCTTAACTTAGTGCTGTTTAAAATATGTGTTAAATGAGGACTGAGACCTACACAAAGTTATACAAGTTTCCAGACACCATAAGAACACACCATAAACTCTTTACAAATGCTAATTTATATTTGAAATAATACTCAAGCATTAAGTTAATCACACACAATCAGGGAGTGTTGGGTTGGGATTTTTTAGGTATAGCATCTATTTACAGGTCATTGCTTTGACTCAGCAGTGTGTTGTAGACCCTCTGCCTTTGATTTTTTGGTCATGAGACATAGTCCCCTCCTGATTGTTGCAAAATCTCTTAGATCTACAATTGTTTGAAAGTTAGAAGGGACAGAGATTAGATCCAACACTTTCTTTCAGTCCTCCACTTCCATGATCTCAATTATTTATGTATGAATTCTGTTTCTTCATCTGCCTCTTTTCTCCCTCCCCCTACTTGTACTGGCTCATTGGTAATTATTTCATAATCTCTTGCATTGACTACCAATTATAGTTTAATACTTTCAGTACATTACCTTTTATTTAATGCTGTGTATTCTCTAATCCATTCAGAATTTCATTCTCTTACCTCAAGCATAAGTCTCCTACTCTGAAAACGAGTGCAAATTGCTGTCTGCTGGGTTGGTGAGCAGGACAGCATTGATGTGTGCTTGCATTCTCACACTATTCCATACGCATGCAACATCGGTCACTGTTGGAGACCCACTTCCTATGCTCAACAGACCTTTCCTCTGACTAACTACAGCTGCTCTTACTTTCTTATAGATATTTCAGAACTGATCTCCTGCTGGTAGCAACTGCTGTATCTCCATGAACTTAATCGATTTCTGAAAACTTCTGCTAACAGGGGATCCATCTTTTCCTTCAGCAGCAAGTGCCAACTAAGGTGCTGATATCTCACTTCTGAAGAGCTAAAGATAATCCTAGCAAGCTCTGGGGAGTGAATGAATCTGCGGCCATCGAGGAAGAATTACTATTACTTAACACTTGAAAAAAATTGCTCTTTGCACTAATTTTCACAAAAAAATATGTACAGTGCTGTATCTGCTGAAGTCTGTTAGGAATTTCATAGTCAATGTCTTTCATTAATTCGTTTCTGAATGTAGAGCAGAAAGCAGGTAGCCAAAATCCAAACCAAAACATTTAAGCATCTTATATTCGGTAAAAGAAAGAATGGAACATGAAACAACAGGGAGTAAATTGCTATGTATTAAGCCTGCACAAATCCACACATGCAGCCCATGAGGTTTTGTTTTTAAAATGTAAGTGTGCTGTGCTTGAGAAGAAAGCTTAGAAAAGCATGCAGCCCCTGTGTGATATGCATAACAACCGACCTGTGTTGTTTGTTAACAACCAAACCTGCCCATCCCATTGCCTTTGTCTCCTTCATGGCCTGGTAATAAAGCTTGTACATAAAACTCTGTGCACCTACTTGCACATCGTTAATAAAGTCATTTATAGGAAAACATATATATTTATGCATATTTGGGAAGATTGTAAAATTCACAGTCCTGCACACTGTGCATGGAATTCCACTGCATTCTCAACATGATTCTAAAGTATATTAGCTTAGGTGAAAGAACACTTTTTTTTCCAAATGTTTTTTCATAGTGAGGTGTAAGTTCATGTGCATAGCCATCCATACAAATAATGGTGCTCAGAAAGAAGCATCAGGGCCTGTCGTTGTAATATGTAGAAGTTCTATTCTGAAATATTCAGATGTGAGCAAGACTGGTCTTATTATGTCTTCAATGAACTGGTAAAACTGTACATGGTAAAATGGTAAAAGTTTTTTGTAAATCTTGCATGTAGTTTGTAATAAAAAATTCAGATCCACTAATTTCTTTAGCATTCCAGCCACCATTAAGCGATTCTCATAAAACTTTTAGTTTATATGGACTGCAACCTGAATCATCATAAGCTTCATTTATGCACACTTTTCAGACCCTTCTGTAGAGAATTTGAAATTTCAAGTTATATCTCATTTATACTTTCCTACAAATACGCTTCAGGATAAACAGCATAAAGTGTAATATCTGTTACTTTAGCATTATTGAGCCAAACCCCACCAAAACACTAGGTTACTGGATGACAGTGATATCCTGTAACACATTTCACATCCAAATCATTCATGTTAGGTATTTGTGGGAAGTCATGGAACCAAGAGCAACACACAAAACCATTAACACTCAATATGCAAAGTCTATTACATTTCTGTAACTTATGGTATGCATGGTGGGCATGTAATACAGACCTGCAACTTTTGAGAAAGTCAAGTTCTTAAGGCCTAATTCAATCCTCATGCACTCGAAAAATTATCAGAGTGATTCCTGCCTGACTAGTGAGTTAATGATTTATTCATCAATGTTTTCTGCAATACAGAGTGCTTTAGAGTATTGGGTATTTGTATATAAGTGGTGACATTTTGGTAGGAGTTGGACTGCAGGAGTGACTCCTCTGGGAAGTGGTCAGGAGCTGCCCTGTGCCAGGCACAGCATGGTCCAGCTGACTCTGCAGTGGACCCACCACAGGCCCATCAGCCAAGCTGGTGATGCTTCTGTGGAAACATACATAAGAAAGGAGGTAGAAATATGGAATGAAGAGATGAGGAGGGAACAAAAAATAGTAACAAACATCACAGAGAACACCTAGGTCAGAAAAGGAGGTGCTCTATGGCACAGCAGATATCCCTGCAGCCCATAAGAGAGCCCATGCCAAGCACATTTTCCTGAACAGGAACTGCAGCCAACAGAGAACCCACACTAGCACACTAGAGAGGATTCTTCACGAAGGACACGCCAGAGCAGAGGAAAATGTGTGAGAGACGAGCGGCAGACAGGAAATGTTACATACTGACCACATCCTCCCACTTACCCTGACACACCTAGTGGTAGAGGAATCAGGAGTGAAGGGCTAAAGTTTAGCCTAGGAAAGGATGAAGGAAAAATACTTTTTAAATATTTGTATTTATTTCTCACTATTTTAACTGCCAATAAATTAAAATATTTTTCTCCAAGATGAGTCTGCTTTGCCAATGACAGCAATTGGTAAGCAAACTCCCTGTCTTAATCTCTACACATGAGTTTTCTCATTCTACTTTCTCCCCCTGTCCTGCTGAGAAGGGGGAGTGAGAGAGCAGCTGGGTGGGAGTTTGGCCCTTAGACAAGGTTAACTCAGCATACCCTCTCATTTTCATTCTGGAACAGTTGATTTGAGATTATCATGTAAAGTTTGAAAACATCAAGATATGCCTACCAGAAACAGAAGAAAATGCCTCAATTATATTTTTAGTTGCAGCCTTAGGGAAACACTTGGTCATTTCATAAGAAGTGTCTGAGAAATACCTGAAGGCAAGAAATACAACCCATTTAAAATCCAAGATACTTAAGGTCCCACTGAAGTCAACACAGGGATATGAATTTCAATAATCTGTCTAAGGTTGCCTAGCAATTCACAGATTTACCACAAAAATATAATTACAAAAGGTCAAAATATAATACATCACAAAATGTTCACTAGTAATGAAGAGTCAAACAAATAGGCAAGTATTCTTCAGGATTGATCTCACAATGCAGTGAACAGCAAGTGGTAAATTCTATTTTATATTATTTGTTCAACATTTTTCAATACAAAATTTTGCTTTTAGTGTAAAACTCAACATGGCATAATCAGACTCTGACTTTACAAATACTCTAATTTGCAGTTAATTCAAGTTTTGAAAATAGTTTAACAATATTAACACATTGCTTTATATCTAGCCAGTTACATTAATCTCAGTTTACTTAGCTACTGAATCAATTAAAATGAACAGTAAATGTAAGGTTCTGCAACAAAAAGAACTCTTAACTTCTGGGGTGTCAGCCACACAGCCACAACTCCTGAAAGAAAAACTAGGCTTCACCAAAGTCCATATGCAAGATATGACACATACTGTTTCTCACAGTACTCTAGTCCCTGTGGAGCTCTCTATTCCCATTTAACTACTCTGAAGTCAGGCACTAATAAGGTTTACTGGCATTTAGGTTTTCTAGTATGATTCTTAATCTCTAGAATAGGTCATGGCACTGGACTTCACCAGAGAATAATAGGAATGTTTGAGATTGAAAAACAAGAGCATAACACAATAATTTGCAATATAGTGATTTCCAAATAGTCAACTGTATCTCTGTGATACACAGTAAGTTGCCAAACTTTTAATTTCTATAGTTTTCATTTTAATCATTTAAATGCAAGTACTAGCTCTTAACTGCTTGTGGGTCTATACCTAGTACAGAATCATAAAATAGTTAAGCTTGGAAGGGACCATCTAGTTCAACCCCTAAATCCAACCAAAACTTTAGATTAATTTCTTTTTTTTTAATTGAGATATATATTTAATTTGGCTTATCTTTAGCCGGAAAGGAGGAGTCCAACTGCGAGTATGTAAAGCCTAGAAACAGTGTTCTATTATACCGTTCTGACCACTCTGCTCTTGAGAGCAGCTTAGCATCCTCTGAAATAGGAAAGAATTTCTAACTTTGTTTTGTGTGAATCCAAAAGAAAAGAGAAAAATATGCCAATATATTAGATGAGCAAAGGAGGTTTTAAAAAAATCACCCCTATTGTCTCTGTTACTTCTCAAAAGGAAGAAGGAGCACATAAAGAATGTTACATTGATAAAATCACTTGGAATTAGAGTTGACATGACGACTCTCATGACATTTTAATAATGAAGCAATTTCAGTTTTTAAATGATATTTTGTTTGCTATGGAGCTATTCAGAAAATCTGAAGAAATGTGCCTGGCAGTTAAACCTGAAAAAATATTTCAGAGGCTAAACTGACAAAACACAATTTACAAGTCTTTCACAGCTGTGCTGTTAATTCTCTTCATTTTAATAAATGCCTGCCAACCAAAACTATCTGCTCCAGGTCAAATGAAACCTTTGATCTGTAATGAAATCTTCCAATTTTTCATTTTAACTGGACCAAAAAAAGTTTTTATCATGAGTTGATCCAAATAAATTCTCACTACCTTTTGTCCCAACTTTTTTATTTCATGACCCTATCAAAGATGGATTATTCACTCAGACAAATTTGACAGTGATTCCTGTATTGCTAGAATCCTTATTCTTCATTCATGGCTATATCTTCTCATGGCTAAAATTGATGCACATAAATTATTTGCAGTCCAAATTATCACTACCCTTTTTCAGATTAAAAGTCTAGCTGCTGTAGGGAAGAGGACACTGTGAGAACATCAAGGTATGGAACAAATATTTGAGCCAGATAATTTAAATGGGTTTACAACTGACCGTTAGTTTGGCTACTTACTGTAAAACACAGCTGTCTTCAAGGTGCAATCTTTTCGATTTTCTAAGAAAACAGGAGTTGCTGCTTGGTAAGAGCAGGTCCCCAAAACACTAGTTTCTGATGAAGTTCAAAGCAGGGTGTGAAAGCACTGTCTACCCATCAGGACATGAACTACTGTCACAATCACATCCTCCTAGGTGGCACAGATATTTATGCAGCTTTCAGCGCATTTAATTTAAATTAATTTTCACAGAAATTAAGCAACTGTGTTTTCCTGGAAACCTATCTAGGCACAGTATGACCTTGTTTTTACTCAGGGTTCTCATGTGTCTCCATGCAATTAAAATTGCTCAACTCACTGAATTATGTGATTATTGATATATGCTGACTCTGTACATTGCTTTTGTCTATTATATAAATGACTTCATCAGATTTTTTTTTAAATTGATGCACCAACATTGAGTTGGTGCAAAATTGTACCTAAATTAGTGAACTATTGCATTGAATTTTTTTTTAGGTGCAAGGACTGGAAGCAATCTAAACTACAGAGGTTGGGAATTTGGCTATTAATATCTAATCTAGGTTTGTTTAAAGTTATTCTGGAACATTTACAACACCTGATAGTATAGTTAGGGCAATTATTTAATAACTACCACTTTGGACTGCTGAGGATCTACAAATAACTGACAGGTCATGTGCTGTTGAATGACTTCATCTTATGCAGATAGCTAAAATACATCCATATTCATTAATAGTACCAATATAATAGTAACTATATTTTCTACTGGGACAATATACAGCCATGGCTGGATGAAGAAGTGACCTTTGCAATCATGATCTGATTCTAATAGTGTATACAAATTATGTGTTTTACTTTACAGATTATAGTTTAGAAAGCTCATGTTTTATAACCTGACATAAGCATTTTAGTAACATACATATATAAACATTTCTGTCATGTAAACCATTAGTTACAAACTACATTGACTGTAGTTTCCTTACAGCTGTGTTACTGCATCCTGTGTGTATCTTGTTTTCATTTGAAAATTGAGAAAAATGACAAGTGATAATTTTTGTGAACTGTCTCCCTGTTGGGAGATCTGGGTGTTATTGCACAGGATAGCTGACTTGTCTGTACAGGCCTCTATCACAAATATAATGGTGCAGTGACAATTCCTGTATTTAACCTTCCTTTGTAGTGTAAAGGAAAAAAAAGTGCATGGCAAAGTGTCCAGTGCAGACTGTCAAAGAATTTCCAACAGAAATTACAGTCTAAGGCACTTCTCATGAATGGGGCAGGGTTTGATCCTTTTTATCTACCTTTTGTACACATTTTTTACCATTTTTCAAAACAGAATACTTTCAAGTTAAAGTAGGAACTGCAGGGACCCCTAACACCAGTTAATGCATTTAGAGATATTCCCAGTGTTCCTTCACTGCTTGTGGAGAAGGAGAGGGTATTCCCATGTTCATGTAGAGTATAAGTTAGTGCTATGAACTGTCCTGTGGGGGAACTTGGCGCTCTCCTTCAGTTACATAGGGAGTCATCAAAACTGTCTTGTGAACTTAACACACCAGAATAGACCTAATTATCTGCCAAGATTTCTGCATCTCCCATTTAGGAAGTTAATTTGATAAACTGCGTGGTGAGACAGCAAATCACAACTGTTTAAATTGTTTATAACTGTTTTCTCTAGTGATCTTCATCGTGCCAAACAATTAATATGGTTTGAAGTTTTTGTACACTCAACTAGATGTATGTAGTTTTGCTTAAATCTGGAGAAGTTAAAAATATTAACACAGAGGGGAAGAGAAAATATTGACAATAGGAGTCTCTAGGATTCTTTTTTAAATATTTATGGGAATAGTCTGAGAGGAGTATGAGCTAGGAGACATTCTCAAATTATAGTTTGGATGGGACAATCCTCTTTTGGAGGATGAGAGTAATTCTTTACACAAGCAAGGTAAAGAAATTTAATAATTTTATTAGTTGCACTATACTGTTACTTCTTTCATAGAATTATAGAATATCCTGAGTTGGAAAGGACCCACAAGGATCATCCAAGTCCAATTGCTGGCTCTTCACAGAACAACCTCAAGAATCCCACAGCATGCCTGAGGGCATTGTCCAAATGCTTCCTGAACTTTGGCTTCCTGCCATAACCACTTCCCTGGGGAGCCTGTTCCAGTGTCTGACCAGCCACTGGGTGATGAACCTTTTCCTGATATGCAACCTAAACCTCCTCTTACACACCTTCATGCCATTCCCTCAGATCCTGTCACTGGTCACCAGACAGAAGAAATTGGTGCCTGCCCCTCCACTTCCCCTTGTGAGGAAGCTATAGATTGCTATGAGGTCTTTCCTCAGTCTCCTCTTCCCCAGGGTGAACAAGCCAATTGACCTCAGCTGCTCCAGTACTCCTTAAATAGTTGCTGCCAATTCAACAGCATAGCGTTTCAATAATATGCCCATGCCAGTGGAGTCAAAACAAAAGAGAGCCCAGCAATTCTTGGATTATTAAAACAGACGTGCCCTTAAAGTACCCATGTGAACAAAACATCTGACAGTGTAGCTCAAAAACTATTTTGCAAACTTTTGTTTTCATTTTTAGTAATCTGCGTGTCTAAAACTCATTCCATCCAAGTACCAATATATGGTTGAATAAAGAATTTTTTATGTTCCGTTTTGGCCCAAGCACCATTTTATTACCTCAGTTTAAGCCTACTGGAATGCGAGTTTAATGATGAAAATTATCATTAAATGATTAGGCCTTCATTTCAGTATAGTTACAGCTCTTGACTCTTCTCAATATAGTATCATTTTACTGTAAAATGAGGAAGTGTATTATACTCTAAGAACATTTAAAATAGTCTAAAGTAATAGTTGTAAGTCCTAATACACTGTGCGAGACTTTTCCCAGACTAAGATACAGACATAAATTAGTACCATATTGTACACATGTTGATGAAGATAATATCCTGCCAAGTAGGAAAATGTCATCCTAAAATAGAAAGCCACATTTCCTCAGGATATTGATCTAGCTTAGCTGGATCCTATAAAAGACAAAAAAAGTGGATAATGTAACTTTAGACATGAGAAGTTATTAAGTGAATTGACTGTTGGAGCAGTAGCTAATCCTCAGTCCCTACAGCACGAGAATTTCTCAGGTCAGATTGTTTTTATAGCTCTAATCTCCTAATGCAGCTCACTCTTGGGAAAGGAGAAGGAACTCTGAAGTTATAACTTACTGTGGTGCTTGTGTCCTGTATTTTTGCACAGCAGTTTGCTTACTTGCCTCACAAAGTCGTAACACAAAGTGCTTGAACTTCACAATTCCTTTTGGATGTTTTTGTAAGGCCTTTTTATCTACTCAAATTGCTCCAGCAGTAATTTCTATTATGGTGGGGATTTTTTTCAAATTCATGGTGTTTTAGTGTCTAAAAGGCTTAATCAATGACTTAACAGACATGTGAAACAAGGTGTGACTAGCAGAATATTTCAAAGCCCCATTAATGTTTAAACATTTATATCCTTTAGTGTGGATCTTGCTATACAAGAAACAGCAACAGTTACTTGCCTCAGTGGAACTATGTTCATCAACTGTAACTGGCCACCTGCAATTTTTGGTGTCTAAAAGAATAGAGAAAAGAGTACCAATGCAGAGTAGCTACTGAACTAGTATACAGCTAAGAACAAAAAACACAATTCCACTTTGAGAACACACACAGTCATTCCTATGGCCCAGAGAAAGATGTTTAAAGCTTAAGACAAGACATTAGGAAATTAAGTGCATCTTCTCTGTCTCATAACTCACGCTGATAGTATGCAAAATATCATGAATTGGTGCACGTTTAAGGCATATGGGGAGCTCTACCACAGCCTAGAAGCCGATAAATAAAAAGGATGAGGGCATGGTCACATATACTTTTCTACAATTAACTGTCCCACAAAACTCATGTTCTTGGTTAGCAAAAAGCAGGTTTTGTAGAATGCAATATTGACCTCATTTGTGCAATTAAAGTGAGAGAACACTTGGGTAAGGCTTTTTTGGACCACTATTTTTCTTACATGTGCCTAGTCAAGACAAGCCAGAATATGACTTGAAAAGTAGTTACATTAATTCTTCTTTTCTGTATCCTTCTATGATTCTACTTGATTTGATATATTGCTTCCCCTTCTTTGACCTTATTTCGCTATTTTAGTGTTGGCTCGGATCACTTTCCAGGGCTCACTGCTGTTTATATACTCCAGTACAAAAGTGTAGTATGCAATACAATCGCATAAATTATAAGAGTGATAATGGCATGTTTTCCTTCATTTATTTTGATACTAACCTGAATCAAAGAGAGGTTTAAAAATTCTTAATGCATTAACACCAAGGGCATACAGATTCTACTCACTGCTAACACAACCATTTTAATTACTTAGCAGATTACAATATGAAGACAGAAATAATGCATCCCTGAACAAGAGACTTTTAAAAGGATTTTGTGACTATATTGTAGGAAAACACATTTCTTCTTTCTGATGAGTGTTGAATGCAATAGACAGCAATTTACGGCATAAACTGATGGATGAAAATCAAACATAATAGTTTGAGACTTGATGTCATGGCAAACTCCTGCAGTTCTTTGCAAGGTACAGATAATTTGGCCTCCAGATCACTTATCTGAATTGCCAGCATAAATGCACACAGTTGCTTAAAAACAAAAAAATAATAGTGCAACTGAAGCTAGACAGAAAGCATTTTGATCTCCTGGATTTTCACGTACAAACCATTTCTTCAGGGACAATTCAAAATCAAATACCAATGGTGGAGGGCAGGACAGAGTGGCCTGCCACAGAAATGGACCTGATGCCCCAAACAGGACCCTCATTTATTGCTAGATCTTCACGTGATAAAAGTTTTAATGTGGAGTTAGGACTGATAAAGACCACCAAATACAAAGACTTCAGTCAGTTCAGAAGTACCCAGGCTAGAGGTTGCTTGAAGTTAGGGAGCATGTGATGAACTATCACTATACTCTTAACCAGCTTCTTATACTCTTCCCTTGGCTCTTGCTGGCCATTGCGATTAAATGGGCTAGTGAGCTGGATGGACTTTCCTCTGGCACAGTCTAGATATTGTTATACTCTCAAACTTAGTCTTTTCCCCAGAAACATACTAATGGTTTATGATTATGTGTAAAGAACCAGAAATATAAACCTTTCTTTTGGTGCCTTATGATCACAATAATAGCTACATACTCAGAAAGTAATGTATTACCGTATCTCTCTCTGTTTTCCTGAGGAGTCAAATAAAACTACTTGCCAAGAGTAGTTCTAATCCTGAACCTATGATCTCCCTCTCAGGACATATTCCTCTTCTCAGAAAGAAGAGGAATCCTGTTTTCAGTTTCCTGTTTATTACACATTGTGCTTCCATTTCTTTCAGTATTGCAGGTGAACGTTCTTCATCAGAGCCACTGTAGAATACCTGACACTGAACCACAGAATAGAATCATGGAATCAACTGGGTTGGAAGAGACCTCAAGGATCATCAAGTTCAACCCTACTGTCATTACTAGACCATGGCACTAAGTGCCATATCCAGTCTCGTCTTGAAAACCTCCAGGGATGGTGAATCCACCACCTCCCTGGGCAGCCTATTCCAATGTCTGATTACTCTGTCCGTAAAAAAATCTCCCCCTAATATCCAACCTAAACCTCCCCTGGCAGAGCTTGAGTCTGTGCCCTCTTGTCCTACTGCTGGTTGCCTGGGAGAAGAGACCAACCCCCACCTGACTACAACCTCCTTTCAGGGAGTTGTAGAGGGTGATAAGATCACCCCTGAGCCTCCTCTTCTCCAAACTAAACAACCCCAGCTCCCTCAGCCTCTCCTCATAGGACCTGTGCTCGAGTCCCTTCACCAGCCTCATTGCTCTTTTCTGGACCTGCTCCAGCACCTCAATATCCTTCCTGAACTGAGGGGCCCAGAACTGCACACAGTACTCGAGGTGTGGCCTCACCGGTGCCGAGTCCAGGGGCAGAATCACCTCCCTGGTCCTGCTGACCACACTGTTCCTGATCCAGGCCAGGATGTCAGTGGCCTTCTGGGCCACCTGAGCACACTGCTGGCTCATGTTCAGCTTTCTATCTATCCAAACTCCCAAGTCCCTTTCTGCCTGGTGCTCTCCAGCCACTCTGTCCCCAGCCTGGAGCGCTGCATGGGATTGTTATGGCCAAAGTGCAGGACCAGCTCTTGGCCTTGTTAAACCTCATCCCGTTGCAATCAGCCCATGTCTCCAGCCTGTCCAGGTCCCTCTGCAGGGCCCTCCTGCCTTCCAGCAGATTGACACTCCCTCCCAGCTTTGTGTCATCTTCATACTTGCTGATGGTGCACTCAATCCCCTCACCAAAATCATCAATAAAGATGTTAAAGAGAACTGGGCCCAACACTGATCTCTGGGGAACACCACTAATGACCGGTTGCCAACTGGATGTAGCACTGTTCACCACCACTCTCTGGGGCATCCACCTAGTTCTTAACCCAGCAGAGAGTGCCCCTGTCCAAGCCGTGGGCTGCAGCTTTTTCAGGAGTATGCTATGAGAGACGGTGTCAAAGGCTTTGCTGAAGTCCAGGTAGGCTACATCCATAGCCTTCCCCTCATCCACCAGACTGGTCACCTGATCATAAAAGGAGATGAGGTTCGTCAGGCAGAACACCTAATAGAGATCCACATCAAATATCTGTAATAAAATAGCTTATATACATTAGTATATCTGATACAGATTGAGATCAAATGTGATAATTATTACCTTAGTTATTTTAAGATGAAAAAACCTGCCCATAAAAATGACTCATACTTCTCCAGCAAAATTACTCTTAATTTTTTTCCTAGTTGACCAGATGAGAATTAGATCACATGCAAGCATGGATCTAGACTCTTCCTGCTTACAATCCCCTTCTGAATTCCACCTTTTCCTTTTTTTCCTCCCTAAAAACAAGAACTCAATGAGATCATACTGTATTTTTAGACCAGTTATTAACAACATAATTGTCGCTACAGCTTGCAGCAATATGCATTTCCCAGTGGAGAGCTGGCATGAAAACTAACAAGGAATAAATAAGTTAACTTATTAATTAATAAAGAGAAACTATTAGAAGCTTACAATGACGAAGAAGCCCTTGGACAACTATAAGAACCTTGGGAAGTTTGAGATCAATAAACATACTATGTACTTGTAGTTGGAGCTACCTGATTTATGGGATGCTTTTATCTTTGCTCTTAATGGGACACTGAATGCTGTCCCAAGCAGATGTGGTTATTAAGGCAGCTCAAGTCACTAGGTATTCATGCTTTTGTTCACATAGTCAGGATAATAAAGGAACAAAACACCAATTACAAAATGTTTAATTGCCATACTGCTGGTATTTCTATTTAAGCTTCTTTGTATGCAAAATAATTAAAAAAAATATATATGTGGCCTTTTGGGCAGTATTGAGGCTATTCTCTTTATACTTTCAATATTTTACATAAGCCATATATATGTACTTCTAGTTCAGCGGTGAAGAATTTTTTGCTGTGATATTCTAATTTCCCAATGGTCCAAGATTGCCCAAAGCAAATACATGGTTAACTAGGATGTGTACATAAAACTGTGATACTGATTACACGTTTTTACCAACAGAGTTAATGAATAAAATTTAGTTTTAGTGTCCCTCCTATTATTCATTCATTTGGTATTCATTGTTTTAACACTGACCATAATGATACCCATTAGGGTTTAAAATGGATGTCATTTATCCTTCCATAAGAGCTCCATCATAATTCAGCATAGATGGCAATATACTTAGTATGATGGATCTTTTCATTAATAATGTGGATTTGTATCCACATTATCCAATCTAATATCTGCTGTATTCAAGCATTAATTAGTATACACTTATTTTAAAGTGGTAGTCACCATCTGACTAGAGTGAAATAGATCCTGATTTATAAGCTTAAATCCACCATATTCTTCAGGCAAAGTGAACACATTTCAGTAAATAACCAGTGTTTTCAGTGCTTTCTGCAATGCTGCAGCAGCATACATGTGTTTCTGAAAGCTGGGCTTTGCTGCTCTAGAAAGCTGCACACTGCTAACAGGCAAGAAACTCTGGGACATCATTTTCATGGTTGACTGGAATCACTTTGCACTTATTTCTGCTGCTGTTCTGAGCACCACAGAACAATCTCAGGTACCTAAATAGAAAATGCAATAGATAGCTTTTCAGCTCTCTGCAGATTTTGGTATTTGAATATGAAATTAAATTAGAATTGTAAAAATGTCAGAAGGACTTCACTAGGTCAGATCAAAATATCTTTAGATTAATTTAAAGAAAAATTTCATGTTGTTAAGTAAATAATCTGTCATCTTCAACTCAAAAAGCCGTGGATATATTCAAACTGACCAAAATTTATGCATTTGTAAAATACAGTCTTATGCTTTGTTACAGGGCAGAATATAACTACATGTTCTGAATATCTTTTATGCATAAATAGATGTAAAGTACCAAATTTTAATGTAAAGAAGAAATAAAACATGCAAAATGCATACAGGAAATGTACACAGGAATTTAAATTTAAATTTTCTGTGTTAAAAACACCAGGGATCTTTTAAAGAAAAAAAATACATTTTTATAGATTTCCTTTAAGTTTTTACTTTGGCTGCTTGCCATAAAACATTTCATAGATCTGTAGAACAACCATTTTCTAAACAGAACATGCAGCATTTAGCCATACAAAATGCAAAAGGACAGCTTGAAACAACTATCATGTAAGAATCTTGAGAGGAGTTCAAAAGCACTTACATTTTGGAACATATAATATGTGATCAGAAGAAAGTTAATACTCTGTAAAATACAACTATAGATAATAGCCCAGAATTATCTTACTTCTCAAAAGCAAATATAGAAAAAACTTCACAGTACGGGGAAGAAAGTAGACAAGCTAAATAATGCTTTACAGGAAAAGTAGCTCAGGCTAAGTTTTTCATATTTGCCTAGAGTAATACTCTCATGGTGAGCCAAGTATATAGATGACAGACTGAAAGCACATTGGAGTCAGTAGAAATATTTATAAGCACATATAATTTAAGTGAAAAGCTGCTGCTTTCATTATTTTAAATAAAGAATGTGAACTTTATAATTATTTTTTCCCACAAAAACTTGCATTGAAAATTTGAAGCTTTTCCCTTATTTCACCTTTTTTTTTTTAACTTTCAGAAAAACATTAGGTTTGTAACTATTGTAAACTGAATTAAGAACCATGTTGTGTCACACATTTTCAGGCAAGTTTCACAGGTTGATGAGGCCACCCATGAACGGTGAATGCTCTTCTACTTAATTCAAAATGGAGACAGTGCAGGGACAGTCAGGAGATACTCTGAGATCTGGAGAGCTCTTTTGCCTCTTCCAGATCTTTCAGCTGTCATTTATTTTCCTTGACTATTGCATCATTCATTAGTCAATTGCATCATTCATTAGTCAATTCATTGTGTCAATATAGCTTATTCATTAACGTAATGCTGCCAGGTCCACCACCACTAAACCATGTCTCTAAAGCACCACATCTACACATTTTCGAACAGTTCAAGGGATCCCACCATTTCCCTGGGTAGTGGTTGATCACTTTCAGTGTAGAATTTTTTTCTAATATCTAATCTAAACCTCCCTTGGCACAACTTGATGCTGTTTCCTCTTGCTACCTGGAAGAAAAGACTGATCCTCAACTACTTGCAACCTCCTTTCAGGTAGTTATAGAGAGCAGTAAGGTCCACCCTGAGCCTCATTTTCTCCAGGCTAAACAACTCCAGTTTGTTACCAAATGTTAAAACGTTTTTACTACTGCTAGCCTCTTTTTAGAAACAAAGGAAGGAAAATTGGAGCGACATATCCTCAAAGGCACACTGCAGTTGCTTATACAATCTCCATTAATGCCAGGCAGACTCAGACTTTCCAAAATCTGAAACAAAGTATCTCACTGCAATTTTTCTAACAGAACATTTGAGAATGTCTACTGGAAAAAGCCAAACCAGTATTTCAGTGAAGAATTGTCAGCCAGCTTTAACATAAAAACGTGGTCAACTTGCCTTGATCATACCTGTATTTAAGTTTCTAATCTCATGTGTCTATTTCTATTGTCTTGCATCCTTTGGGTTACACATTCACATTTTTGTTTCACAGATGAGACACATGTATAAAGCTATTTTTAAGCAAATATATATGCATATCTATCATATATTTGATATAAAACAAAAGACACAGAAGTGACGAAACTGGATTTTTGTGTATCTACCTAAACTGAACTAATACATCATCTATGAAAGAGAGGAATTATTTATTGGGCTGCAAATAACATGAGGTGAATCTAAGCAACAAAACTGATAGCATAGAGTAAAGTGTTTGGAAGTGTGGTAGTCAAGGTAGACCTTAGTGACAAAGATGGATATTATGTTTAGTAGAGCAACGCGAACTTGTATGTACTTGCATATCCATCTGCATGTACCTGCTTGATTAATAGATTATTATTATTATAAGATTTTGAAACTGTGTTTGGGGGGACCATAACAACGATCAAAGGGCACTTGAAGTTATGCCTAGGGAGGATTGTAACAATAATCAAAAGCAACTGGGATCCATGCTTGGGTGAAATCAATAGAATAATAGTAATGTAATGATTAACCTATGGTTATGTAAGAGAAGAGTATAAAATGTATCCATCTCTGATCCATGTCAGAGTCAGATTTGGGTCTGTACCCCGACTCCCAGAGCCCTTCAATAAAAGCACCCATATAATCATTCAGTGATTGTGTTTTCTATGCTAACAAAACTGTAGAAAGTTCTTTCTCAAAAAGACTTTTCTTCACAGCAGACTAAACAGAATTAGCTCACACATTTAAGTAATAAGACACAGCTGACCAAACAATGTATCTATTTATTTGATTAGCTAAAAGGCATCTGTTGTTACAAATCTACTCCGTTAAGTTAAAAAATGCAGTTTCCGTCCATGGGTTTTATTAGTTTAGACTCCCAAGGTTTATTAACCTAGGAATTCCTAGTTCCATAGCTAATGACAACAGAATACTGATCTTATTCATTTTCTTTTTCAGTTCATGGGGTTTTTTTACTTTTCCACCTGTTTTTTTTTAAAAACTTAGCAAACATTTAAATTGACTAGATATATGTACAGCTCTGTATTGTTGCATTTAATTTAAAATATGTAAGAAGAAAAAGTTCTTCCTTAATATGACATACTTTGATCATCTGAGCTTCAAATAACTTCAAAGTAAATGAAATACTGTGCTATATTTTTTCTGGAGCATGAAGATACAATATTGATGGAAAACTATGGATTACTGTTCACTGTATTTATATCCATTAATATTTCGGCAAACAAGCTACCCAGTTCATGTCAAATCAAACTTAGAATTGTATGTTTTGCCTTATTCACTTCATAGTAAAGTATGCACTGCAGTGAGGCACAGCTCACCAGGACACACTGCAGGAAACCTTTCAGGTACAAGACATACTACGGAAGACAGGCCTGAATATAGATAGGATTGCTGTGCTGACTGGCTAGTTACAGAGCTTACAGTCTTTCATTCAAAGGCCTACTCACTCCAGGCCACACCTTCTGAGCAGACTGTAGCTCTCTTAGAGATAGCAATTTCATTTTAAAAATGTAATCATAACCAAACTCATCTACAGGATGTTAAACTGAAGGAATGTATCTCTGGCATTGTTATTTTAATTAGTAAAATACACTTGAAATCCTCAACATGGGGGAAGGGCACAGAACAAAGAAATCCTAGAAGAAAACAAACACAAAGTTGCTAAAATAAATGCCTTCACTGTGAAAAAAAAATTCTATGCCCAAAAAGTTCAACTAGCCAAGAAACTGGTCCAGAAACGTCAAAGTATTTCATGATATTTGATACTTAGCAGTTTAAAAAACTTGTAATAAATTAATGGTAAATATTGGTAATGTTAGAATTCTATCTTGCTCATTTTTTCTGAGGAAATTAACTCTGGAAAATAAATTGATAGTGCTAAGATCATCAAACAAATACACTAAATTCTGCAGTTAGGAAAAGAAAAAGGACTAAGCTGTATCACAATGTGGAGTGCCTCTGAGACTGAAAAGGCATGTAGATAGGAATCAGAAATTCATCCAGTCATCTCAGGAGACAGGGGTGGTGCTGCACATATTGTGAGAAGTGCAATGTACTTCTAGCAAAATACAGAAAGTTAAGGCAGGCCCATTAAAAACCCCAAGAAAACCACAAAACAACCTCACCAAAAATAAGTGCAAATACATTCATTTGGGTAAAACAATCATCTGTGTCTACTCATGCATGCTATCTGCTCTCATTCCTGTCGTTCCTGTCAATCTGAAGTTGATAGGTAATGGCCTTATGATTCAGGGAAACTGCTGAAGTGTGTACTCAGGCTTCAGTTTGAGAGATGGGTTCATTTATCATCACAATAAGCTATTACCATTGATAGGTCACAACTCATTGAAGAGACAGTCAGTCTAATTGGCTCAATTCAGTTAGCTGTGGATGTGCCTCAAGGAGAGGAGTAGTGCTTTGCAGGTAATATTCCATCATCCAGCAAACCACTTGTTTAATAATTCATTGCAGTTCAGATTGGGGTTCTAGCACATGATTATCCCTTCAATATGCCAAATATTGAGGTCTTAACCCTTTCATCTCTTGGGTCCAGGAAGATAAAGGCAAATTCATTATGTAGTTAGGGTAACCTGTACTTCTAGAAAGTTACTGAATATTTAAAATTTCCACTGAGGTTTACTTTCTAAAGAAATTTGTTGTAGTTAGCTAGAGTCTCTCTCTGGATGATAAAATTTCTTCCACCATCTTTCTCTTCTATTGAATATCAGCTTACAGTATGTAAACTCAACAAGAACGTGAAGTAATGGAACTCATTTTGCCTTTTAGAGATTTAAAAAAGCAGTATGAATTCATTCAGAAATCTTTGGCAATCAAGTAATGAGCAATCAAGGTAGATGAGACAGATGGAATACTGTACATGAGACATAGGACCTACAGAATTTAAAGGATGCTTCGTACTCTGTTCAGGTATTAGATCAAAGCATGAGTCAAAATATTAATATCTTTAGAATAATGACTATGAAAGACATGTTGTGGTTTAACCTCAGTCAGCAGCCAAGAATCACACAGGTGCTCCCACTCACTCCTCTCCCCTTCCCCCTACCCTAGTCGAATGGGGAGGAGAAACAAAAGTAAAATACATAGGTTGAGATAAGACCAGTTTAATAATTGAGAACCGAATTAGATAAAATACTAATGGATAATGAAAACTGAAAGAAATACCAAAACCCAACAGAACCAAACCAGTGATGCACAATACAATTGTTCACCATCTGTGGACTGAGGCCAGCCCCTGTTCCCAAACCTGGATTGGCCCACCCCCTTTTATATACTGGGTATGATGTTCTGTGGTGTGGAATATCCCTTTGGCTAGTTCAGGTCACCTGTCCCTGCTATACTCCCTCACGGTTTCTTTTGTGTACCTTCTCACTGGCAGAGCATAAGACACAAAGAAAATGTCCTTGATTTAAGATAAACACAACCTAGCAGAAACCAAAACATCAGTATGTTATCAATATTCTTCTCATTCTGAATCCAATCACAGTACTGTACCAGCTACTGAGAAGAAATTAACTCCATCCCAGCCAAAACCAGCACAAAACTAAACCAAAATTTCAAACTTCTGATCACTGTTGTGCTACTTTCTTGTCAGTTCTGATTCCCATTTCATTGTTCAATTCTTTGGCTGTATATTACAGCCATAATGAAAAATTACTCTCTTTGCAACTGCTGCACTGTCGAAGGTTAGACGGTTCTATTTCTCCCATCACTTCCTATGGCATTGTGGTGGGTTTTCCCTGGCCAGTAGCCACCTACCCACCTATTCCTCATTATTCTCTCACGCCCCTAACTCCTCTTTCCCATGGGATAGGAAGAAAAACAGAAGGAAGGTGAAAAGACTTCTGGATCAGTGGGAGAGGCTGGAGAGAAAGCACTGACACTGTGCAAGATCTGTTTAGCATGAGCCAATTCATACACATATACCTTTTAATTCCATCTGTACACAGGTGATTAGCACTTAGATTTGGGCACCTGTGCTACACTAATTTGGTCTTAAAACTTTTAAATGAAACAAGGCAAAGTTAGTCATTCAAGTTTAGGTATCAAAACTTAGTTTCTGAAGATGGACAAAGAGAAAGGCAAGGCTAATTCTTATGTGTAAAAATGTAAAGAGTGAAATTTATCCAACTTGTAGAGAAGCTGCATGTCAAGACATTTTTGAGACTGTCAGATGCTACTGAGCATGTCAAACTCCAAAAACAATATAGCATAGACTGAAAGTACACAAATGATTTGTGCTAAAGGCTGTTTCCCTTGTGCACCATCAGAAATCCTCAGTACTTCTGCCCTTCTGCATACTGCCTTTTTGATGTGAAAGCAAAATTTGAACACCACAAAATTACACAACTACAGCTCAGTGGCATCATGCAGTGTTACTAATGAGTTATAAACTCAACAATTTCAATCACATTCTATTTCAAGACTTTGTAAGTCATTTAAATTTGACGTAAATTTGCGGGGCAGGTAAATCAAACAAATAGCAACTCATTCATAAAGGGAAATCTGGAAACTAAACCTAACAGAACCTTTGTGGCTCTCAATACTTTGAGACTGACCTTTCATTAGCTCTTAAGTATACCCTTTTGGTGATGGGCATAAATTCCTTCGTCACACTCCTGTGTAACCAATATATGAACTGGTTGTTGGGACTATAAATTCTCTCTGATTAATCAAAGTGGGTAAATTGAGTAAAATTTGATTAAACACTTCTAGGTAACCTGTGACCAGCAAGGAACTCTAAACATAGTTCTCAAAGCAAACATACATTTGCTGATGAAGTATTTAGCATGCAGAGGCATATAAGAGGAACAAACCCACTCTATATCCTCCAGTTTTCCTTTGCAGTTGTAAGTAAACACTATTCGACACATCTTTAGCTTGGGAATCATCACCATGCTGCTTTGCATGCTGATTAGCCTTCAGTACAGAATGCCAGATATATAAATTCTTTCCAAGCCAAATTTTTTAAAAAATTTTTCTTCTGCTTTTTCAGATCCTTTAGTATTGTAGTATTTGGGATCAAAGATGAAGAATAAGACCTTGCAATCTGGCAAGCATATTCCCCAATTTACTTTCTTCTTCTTTATTTCTAACACCACTCAGTGTTCTCTCTCTAGCATTTACTTCCCTTCTTTTGTGAAACTACCTTATATCCTGCTTGTTTCTCCATTTTTCAACTGCCTCTATTGATTGAAACCCTTGCCTTCAAGGCAGACTTGGGTAAGCAGGTAACACAAAGGACACTTGAGATTTATGAAATAATCTCACCAGCAATAAATTTCCTCTTTTCTCTACAGCAGTGTAAGATGATTTTAGCACTAAGAAATTAAATGCATCATAGGATATATGAAATACTGCAGTTAGTGGACTCAGCTAGTCAGAATCTGAGCCCTGTTTCAACTCATTTTGAAGGCACAAAGAAGCTTTAACAGTCTACTGGGGATCCTTAGTTTCATTGTAATCACAATAATGGCTGTACTTGAACTGTCCCAACAGGCTATCCAAACATCATTAAAAGCAAAGTGTGCAAAATTTACTTATGTCTTGGTGGTTTTTTACAGTCATGGGTAGCTGAATCCCAAATAGGGCAGTACTAATATTGTTTCAGTTGGTACTGGGAATCAAGTAAAATTTGGCAAGCCATAGCTATGAAAGAATGTAGAGATCTACCCCTGACCATTTCATGGTGCCAAGCTAAGAGAATATTTCAGCAAAGATAAGCAATCTAAATCCAATCATGAAATACAAATCAAGCAAACTTAAAGGAAGCATTCGTCAGCTGTGATTTGGATCTTTTAAATGTTTTCGTCTTCACTTGTATTCGTGCTCTGTTTGTCTCATCCTTTCCGTATCTGACTTTGCCTATTTTCTCAATTCTTAGAAGCTATAGTGAGGTAAGTGCTAATAAAATAAACAGCACATTTAGTATAAGTTGAAGACATCTTCATACTGTTGACTGAGTCTGATTACCATGGTGACTTAATTTCAGTCAAGGCAATTTAGATTGTGATTTAAAATACAATAACATTGTTTAGACTGGTTTAAGGCTTACTTGCTAAAAAAAAGAAAAACATATCAACAAAATAGACATCTTTTTATTAGAAGAATGCATTCAAGTATGAAAGACAAAAGTAATTGTCTTTACAAAATATGTTTTTCTTTAGGTTTAAATGAATCATTTTAATTTTCTGCCATGTGTTGGCTGTTGACACTATTTAAAATAATCTGAGGATCGACATCAACTGTGAATAACTTCAAAGAAGTTATCCTGGATGGAGATTTTTTTGCATACTATGTGCTGCAGATGCCTATTGTTTCTTTTACTGATATGGATAATGTGCATATAACTTAACTACTGCATCCTACTCGTACATGCAAGATATTAAGAATCATTAAATGTCTCTACAAAATTGATTTTCTTATGTTATGCTTTATACTTGGGGATCACATTCCTTACTCCATTCCCAATTTACTTTTGCAAGCTTGGAGATGTGGTTTGTTATACATTCAAATCCGAGGCTGAAACTCTTTTCTGTGCAGAGGGTATAAAAAAGACAAATTCATCATGAATTACTGGAGTTACTGAAGAAAAATCCCTCACAGTTAGCAGACACTGCAAGCATTGCCATTGTGTTAATAAATGATAGCCTGCTTAGACTTGGACAAATCATCTGCACTAGGAGATGAAGTCTTCTACATGTGGGCCTAAAGTATCCATGTAACCAGATGAAAGAAAGAATTATCTTACAAAGGCATCCAAAAGGAGATCACATCAGTCCATCTAAGCTTCATTACTTTGCTTCCCTGACAATAAAAGCAATACAGACACATGCTTTAAAAAATTTAAGACACAGCTGAGTGTTGGAATAATGTAGGCTAGGTAACTCACTGCTTTTCATTAGGCCAAATAATTTCAAAACAAACTGATGGTTAAAAAAGTAGCTTCCAACTATTATTTAATTTGTATCTCATTCATTTATACCAAAAGCTGTTAAATTAGATTGCTTTCCTTTTTGAGGCAGGCAGTGAAAGTAAAGGAGCTGTGAGTCTGTCTAACTCCATCATGTCCTATCAACAAAAAATCTTGAGATCTGAAACTGTGACTATACTAAAGCTTTCCGGGCTAAGATGCATTAATAATTTAGGACAATTGATCTTGGCATTTCGGTTCCAGCTGGTTATTGTATTATTTACGCATCTTTATGTTTTGGGTCTCAACTCCATCCCTCCCCCCTGGGAGCCATAGACTGCAATTTGCTTTGCATTATCCTGCCTTTTGCACCAGAATTGCCTAAGAAATGAAAACAAATGGGAGGAAATAAACATAAAAGCCATGAGGAACTAGTTGATGATTATTTTATAATTCAATATTTAATCCTATGAGGTATTCTGGGCAGTCTGTAATAGATAATATGTCACAAAACAAACTGCTCATTCCATCTTTAGTTTTCCACAGTAAAGTAGTTTCAAAGGGCTGACAGATTTTTAAAGTTTGTACATATTGACTACAAGCTTATTAGAGTGTCTAAATTTCTGGACTCAAAGAAACAATGACTTCTGTAAGTCAGCAAACAGGTTACACAGCTAATTATTTAGAAAAAAAAAAAAACCACAAAAAAATAAATGAAGTGCCAGGGTCAAATAAGTCCCATTCCTGTTCTGTATGCACAGTCTCTACACAGAACTTAGAGCTGCTCTCTTGGTTTTAACTAGAGATCAGAGAAAGAACAGTCTATAATATGGCTGCTAAAGTCTATGGAGTTGACAAACATGATGTGCTAGAACTTTTTTAAGAGATATCAAAGCTTTTTATTCAAACATCTTTTGTTTTAATTTTCAATATGCTCTGACTTCATGAAGGACCAGATTACATTAACCTTACTTATACTGAATGGGATCATATTGTGCAACTGATTCAAATGATTCCAGCAAACCAAGGTTTGATGCAAGAAATGTTTCAATTTGAGTAAAGTTTTTCAGTAAGCAAATAGTGGTTTTGAGCAGAGGTGTTTTATGGTTTCTATCATGCTGTTTGTAGGTAAAGAAACAAGTGTTTCACATCATCCTGCTGAGTATCTAATTTTTAATTAACTTCATCCTTTCTTATCAGTGCCCTGATCAAGCATTATCATGCTGTAACTTGTAACATTTTAATACAATTTTATAAAATAGTAGCATAGACACATGTTTAAAATAAACTTACAGATCTGTTGTCCACCCAATTTGAGAAAATGCTAACAAAAACTGAGCAGGGTTTTCAAATACCTAAAATGTAATTGGAGTTGACAAAAAAAGACAATTTTTCAGATACTAGAAGCTCTAACAGACCACAAGTTCTCATGATTGCTGCAATCTTTAGTTCAGTAGGCTATGATAAGGTAGGCAGGCAAGAAGATAAACTGGTTTATGATACCTACTAAAACCTTAATACCAGCCATTTTAAATCTGTTCCCTCAAATTAACCACTAGATATTTTATTTCTAGAAATTAAATTTCTCCAGATTACTCACAAATATATTCGGCACCCATAACAATGTTCAATTTTTCAGATAAAAAGCATATTATATGGCTTTTTGAAAAATTATCTGAATTTATACAGTAAAGTATAAGTTTTGGCAGCAGCACATATATTTAGAAGAATAAAAGGCTATGGTGATGTTGAAGTAATTTGCTCATGTTCTCCTCCCACTGACATAAACAAGAATCCTGTACCATCTAAAGCTGCTTTTTATTTATAATATCTCCTTTGAGACACAAAGACCAGTATCACATAGACTAGTGTCACCCAGATTTAGATGAAAAGGAAAAAGCTGAAGGCTGCACACTCAGGGGCATTCTATTTATAATGCTTTTTTCATACAAAGGAGGCATTTGGAGATGGATGTTAAGCAAGCACATAGCACACACATGGAAATCAACATTGTGGAGGTATAGGAAGAACACACCAACTTTGTATTAAAGGAATTATTTTATAGAAGGCTTTTGAACTATATTTGAAAACTAGGGAATGCAGGATGATTTCTACCTTTTATTACTCAGTTTAATTTCAGAGAATACTATTTAAGAGCAGGACTTTAACAGCGTAAAGGAAAGGCAGTTTTCTGTGTCACAAGGTTTATAAATTACAATGGAAGTGTACATCTTGATATAAGATTCCTTAAATTTTTCTCTATATTTCTCAAGAGAAAAATTCTAAAAGAAGTTTGCCTGCTTTGAGTTACCAATTATTATACTGTAACACAACTAGCAATCACTCTCAAGAAAGAATGATTTTGTCTTGTTTCAGCTGTTTAGACAAATGTTTCATTGAGTTTACAAATAAGGACTCTTAATATTCTATTTCCATTTCCCTTCCCACAGCATAAATCATCTGGCCTAAGCACGTCATTATGACTATAGTTTACATGATGCAACATGACAGTTAAGATGTACTGTGGTAATTTGAGTGCTTTCAGTGTTATTGTAGTATCAAAAATTTATATGGTTCAGTTATTAAGGCAAATTGCTTCATTCATACAGTGATATCTGACAGTAACCACAAAGGACCTCCAAATTACACTGGAAAAATATCACCCACATTCAAATAATTTGTGCATGTGCCTGCCATTATTTTTGCTCACTGAATAGAGGCAAGATGAAATTCTGTCTGGAAAAGTATCAGATGATATTTCAGGGTAAGTTCACCAGACATGGAAGATTACAGAACTCTCCCTTGCCCAGCTAAGTAAACCTGACTATCTTTAACAATTTATAGCCATGAACAGGATGCCCAATCCTTTGGAATGATGCTATTTAGTTTCAACATGCTCACTTACCTTCTGTCATGTTGATTTTCAGCCAACAGAAATAAATAAATAAATAAGAGGTTGACTAGCCTGAAGTGACTATGGAGGAAAATGTGTTAAATACATTAGTGTTAGCATTTCTGCTAAGTTTTAGCATAATTGGGGTTACATCAAATGAAAAGCTGTTAGGCTCTCTTCACATTTAAGGCATATTCAATCCTCAACTCTACTTTCTGGAAAAAATGGGGTTTTCATGAAGGTATCATGGAATTAGTATTAACCTGCAGGACACGAATATGTGCATATGTGCACACTTGAATGCATGCATACTTAAACATATGCATTAGAACTGTCACAGAGCTCACAACAGCATTTACTGAGTTCTAGGGCAGAGAGCTCCCCACTCACTAGTTTCTTGCCAACCATTAGAGTTTTGTAACACACCCCCACAACATCTGATACACAACTTGCATCTCTGAAAAGCAGACAAGGGAACTGGTTTTGAAAGCTGAGGACAAGGTGGGAAGAGAACAGGACAAGCTGCACCACATACCAGCTAATTCATTCAAAAAACAATACTGCAAACTATCTAAGCTTCTCTAATACCTCGGCAGCAAAAGACCAGTGTGGGCTTAATGTCAAAGATACTTAGATAATTTTCTCTACTTAACTTTTGGCCTCACAAGGATACTCCACTCCATATGACTGTTTCCTTTCTGCTTGCAATTTTGCTGGTCAAATAGCTAGCTAATTTAATCTTCCCTCAATTCTATTCCCCTTCAAAGCCTCACCTCTTTTCTTAATAAATCAAATTAGCATTTAGGCAAGTACAATCTGCACTTACTTTGTTGCCCAAATAAGAACTGGGTGCACTCCAATAGTAAGTCTGTGGCAGTACTTTTCGTGCAGCCTCGTTGCTGATGCTAATCTGCTGATGCCCATCAAATCTTCTTTGCTTAGGGGTAACTCTGATGAGACCTGGTAAGTCTGTCAGATACCAACCATTCAAGTCTTCTATCTATAAGGAAAATAAATGAATAAAAACACATTACAATGACAATCAGGACATCAATCATTTCCATAGTAACAGTCATTTTCTTCCATTTTTAAAAACCTGATTGCGTTGCTTATGAATAGTAGCAATTTAGGAACCAAGGAAAACACAAAGTAATAACAGCAAACATTCATTGTATATGACTGGGAGTTACAGCTTCTGAGTAGTTTGAGTAACTGCAAGTATTTGCTTTCTCTGCTTCATATGGCCCAGAGTGAGGAAGAAATTCTGTCATACAAACATATGTGTAAGAATATCTCCAAATATTATGCAAGTTTTCAATAAATAATATCTATCACAGGGTGTACAAAAGATGAACTGACAAATGGATATACATTTTCTGATTGCTGTAGGCAGCATAATATGCAATAATTTTAATTCTAAAGCCCTACGAGTACAAATACACTTTTTAGGAAGCCAAAGCAAAGCTGGAAAGCACCAGAACTCTGATTTCTGAAATTCCATAACTAAAAATGAATCATTAAAGAAAAGCACACTATTCATATAAGAATGGCTTCTGGAGCCCAGATACAAGGAGATCAATAAACGAGCTTAACCATGGAGCGGAAAATTTTCCAGTTGCTGGTATGAAAGTGAGAGCACTAGGCATATATGATGTTACTTGCAGACTTCCAGCATAGCAATATGGCCAAAACCAGAAGCTAGTAGACCTGGAACACATTTTCCAAACTCAATCTACAGGCATGAATATGTAGCATACATCCATTACAGTGGAATCAGTGTCTGAGCGTTGAGAACTAATTTACAGTTTAGAATGTATTTGCAGGCTAAAGACATTTTTCTACAGCACAAATAAGAACAGTAAGTTCATCTCCCTTTTCACGTCCTTTCCTAGTAATGCAGTATACAAAAGAAATGCACTTAAAATGCCCCCTGCAAGGCATTCCTTTTTCTTATTTATTCTGCATGTTGTACATTTAATGTCTCTAAATTCTTAATTATTTCAGGTCTAGAATTTTAATAATTACCTGGACAAGAGGTTAGCCTATGGATATGGTGCATTTAACTCAGGACTTTTTATGTATGTATATTCCAGGACTGTGCTTATGCACATGGCTTAATTTTTTACTGTTACAGTTTCTTTTGTGTTTTTCACTGTTCCAACTGCACTATTTCAGAACTTTCCCACAAAGAGGAGAAACAAAGCCTATAAGCATTTTCTTCTGGATAAATGAAATATATATGGGACGTAAAAGAACATGTATGATTTTCTAATAAGATGCACCCTGGTGACAGTGGTAAGTGACAGCACATAAAACCACAGAACCAATGACATGTACTGGTACTGTATAATTTTTCTTACACTTCTGTAGGTAAGGTGAGAGTGTGTGCAGATGTTTGTTTTCCCAGAGCAGAAACATTCCTCACAGCCTTCAGGATTATTTTGCTGAAGATTGAAGAAACCTGGTTTGCAACGGTCACAGTTTTCTCCTTCAACATGTTCCTGGAATTGAACATTAAAATGTTACTGCAGTTGTCATAGATTAGAATTTGAGATGACTGGCCTTATACTCTTCAGGAGGGTATAGACTGCAGGACTCTAATGACATTTATAGGAAAGACTTTCTTATTTGTGAATGTTAGTAGCAAATCCTTTACACAATAAAAGGTACTATGGCTGCATGTGTATAACAGGACATGGAATGTGGATATTAAAAGAGTTTTAATTTTTCTTCTACATGAATGGGCATACTTGATTTCAGGGAATAGTCTAATTTATATCCTTTACTCTTGAGAGTCTCAGAGAGGAAGGAAGTATGGGGCACAATGTTACAACCTCAACAATTGTGGTTTGTAGGTAGGGCTGATAAAATCTGTGCACATCCAACTGATGCAAACTACAGGTACATAGCATTATTTATACTAATTGCTCAGTGTATTGGTTTTTAGGGGATCTATCATAAATCATTGAATTCAAGCTAAATCCAAGAACTGAAAGGACTGTACTACTTCTTTCTTTAACTACATGTGTCTGCCAGACATGCAGCCAGGTCTGCAAACTCTTTCCTTGCAGAAAGACAGGCATTAAATATACATGTATAATTCTAAATTTAGCATTTGGTAATTCTGTTTTTCATAGAAAGCTTATGTTATGCATTAAGTCTTGCTACCTTCAACTATAGGCAAAGATAAAGTTAGCTTTCCTACAAGGAGTATGTTGCAGGAATATCATGCTATGGCGGTAGGTTAGTAACTCAATATTTTTTCAAACATAGCTCAGAAAATTCTTTCCCTTTCAAAAGTGTTACACACAGTCTCTAATCCTGCAGATAATGCTCTATGGCATGAACACAGGACCAAACTGTTGGCTCTGTGTCAGCAGAGAATGAACACATTCTAAAAAGCCTGCCCACGATGTGTAGTCTAGGATCGCTTGAAATACACAGCTCTGAAGTTCACAAAAAGGCATTTGATAGTCTCCAAGTTAAGATCTAGCAAAGATGGAAAAAAACAGGGCAAAGCAGGTCGAGGGATGGGGAGAAAGGACATCACACATGAATTAAGAGAAAATAGGGACAAGGAGTGGGAAGAGGCAACAATTGGCAAAAAATGAGATAAAATGAAAATGTAAATAGGTTTTCATCACTAATTTTACAGTAACAACATGTGCGGCAAAGTATCTTTGTTTTGTCTCTACTGCTATTCTCTATGCTCCCCTTCAATGACATCACACATACTCTCCTAAACAAACACAAATGTCTTTAAAACAAATCAAGACAAAACAAGTCAATTACATTCAACTTCAACATCTCATTAATGTCAAGAATGGTATTTTTACATTTTCACCAGCAATCTCAGGATTAATCAGAGCATATTATTGACACAGGTATGCCAAAATCACCAAGTTACTCATGCTTCAGTTGAAAAATAACATGGGTAACATCCAGCCATAGAGATGCACTCCTGCATGGTCCTAGAACTAGAACTCTGAACAGTGATCCCAAAAAGTCTCAGGCCGTGGTGATGTGCTTAATAATGTACGTTTGTGCAGCCCCATATATTTCTGAATCCTGTTCAGTCTAGTTTTATATTATGCAAAGATGAGACTTTGACCTCCAGAAAGTTTCAATAATTAGTGAAAAAACAGGCATTTATACTTGCCCCTCTCCTTTCTGCACTATAGCTTTCTCTAGTTAATGTGGTAAAGATAACAATTTAACACCCACTTTCTTGCATTTTGCTGCTTGCAGGTAGAACAGCTTTTCTTCAATTTCCTTTACAAGAAAACTATCTTTAGCAAATTTACAGCTCATCATAGGTAATTGAAAGATGTGATTAAAAGAAGGGAAGCATTTTTCCTAAGACCTGCCATTAACCAGACATCCCACTTTATTCTTCATATGGAGCATAACTAATGTGATGATTTCAGTGTCCTTTTGACCATAATCTGCTTTGATTTGAATTTGAAGATTGCTTGTGAAAATAAATGTGTATGTATCTGTATCTCAGCTATCTGCAAAGGGTATCATTTTTCTTGCACAGCACTTAAAAAGGGATTAGAGAAGCAGAAAGATGACAAAGGATGAATAGGAAGGGGCAAAGAGTATATAGTGAGAACTCTCAGGGATAGGAACAATTATCTCTATCCTTTAATGTGTTCATTTTGGTCTGATTGCAATAATAGGTTAGTTTGGCTTTACACAAATAATGTCATAAGAATCATTAAGATGTAGTTATCTTGTATTTAGCATAGTACACCTTCATCAAAGTTTCTTGTCAAATCAGAATGCAGAGAAAGCACCCCTTTTCTGATCTTCTAGACATGGTGGCTAAGGAATTAGACCTCTGATATGGATAGATTTTATTTCTGACAAGGAGCATGTGACTGTTACATAAAGTGAGAATAAGGGTAATTCTCTGAGTAGATTTTGGTGTTATTCAGCTGTCACACCACAGCTTTATGGGTGTCCACAGCACGAGCTTATAGATTGCAGCATTTTTTTGTACATTCTTGTATGTAAGGATGTAATGCAAGTCTTTTTAAATTCTCATTTGTGACTAATTCTGTTAATTAAATGCTGGAAGGAAATTCCCACAAGTACAACACAGAAAAACTGACCCACAGTACATTAAGTTGTCCTTTGAGCATATTCACGGTCACTTACTAAACTGTGACATAGAGAGCATGACCATTTCTAAAGCATTTCTGATAACTAGTATTTTATAAGTAGAGGATGCATGTGTTTCTAAAAGTATTTTTTTATTTCAATATATTATCTATATGTAATTTGATGGAAGATCACTCTCTTAAATTTTCTTCCTAGAAATGAAGAAATTCATCCTACAGAAAGGATGGATTTTGGTTTTTTTAAATATGCTAGACATTTCTAACCAACCATCCCAAGGCAGGAATGAATGCTCTCAGTTTGGAACTTAGCAAGAAAAGAGGAATATATCCCTAATGACAACTCCTAAAAGGCAACTTTCTTGTTTTAATAGATCTCCAGTTCACCTATTTTCTCATTATAGGTTAGTTTTAGAGTTCGCAATACTGCAAACATATAGTTTCTGAAGAGATTAGGATGGAAGTTTGAAACAAATGATTCACGGGGTTTAATAGAGTATCCCTTCATTACAGATTTCTAAGGACTTGTCTGACTGGCAGCAGGCACCTAGGTAAGTATGTTAGTTACAATGAATTCGGAAATGACACAAGACAATCTAAGACTTTGCAGGACCAAGAACAAGTGTTTGGTGAGAAGTGACTAACAGATATTAACAGAGCTACGTAGAATAGTGGAACACTATTATATGATAGAAGAACATTAACTGTGATCTTTCAATATCAATAGTATTTTGCTATGGCTCAGAGAAATTTGACATCCATGCCTTGCAGATGCAAGGACCTATGCACGGGTCATCATTCTCACTGCCTTTCAGTGAGCAGTTGCAGGGTAGGCACTCGGGATATCCTTTATAACCCAAGGCACATTGATTGCAGCTCTCTCCTCCATAGCCAGTCTTGCAGTGACAGAAACCAGGCAACATATCTATTGAAAGAGGGAGAAAACATAAGATATATTATTGTCAGATATGTGTGTTACAGTGCTCAAAGCAACACCTTGGTAGGTGTAACATAAGGGTATTTACTGTTGGTCACACCAGCATCTCTTTAACTCATTGTCCTATGTGAGAGAGGCTAGAATAAAGCATGTAAGACTAGGGAAATATACAGTGATTTGAATTTCCAGAAGTCTGCATATTAGAGATCTTGAAAACAGAAACTTATCCCTACTTCTTTATATCTAATAGCCCTGAAAAACTTCTCTTCCATTAATTCAGCTAAATGCCTTTGAACATGCTTTTAATTTCAGTATCCATAAAAACACCCAAGCAGGCAGTTCCACGTTTAGCCTTGTGTAGTGTGAAAGAAAACACAGATGTGTTAAATCTCTATTTAGTGCACTCTAATTCTCATACCATAGAAAGCAGCAAGTAACCATTCTCTTTTTCTATATCATCTGTGACACATCCCACAGGACACTTTTATTTCATACACTAAAAACTCCTAAGCCTACTCAATATCTCTACACAGAAACTGCTTAGTGTGGCTGAAAATCTCTGTTGTTCCTCTATGCACTATTTCCACTTCTATAAATTATTTAAGAAGGGAGCACATGATGTAGACCTATAAATGGTTTGGTGATTTTTTTCAGTTTTGTTTTTGAAACAACAGTAATATTTCCTAAGGTCCTGTTGATCTTTTTGGCTGCTGCTGTGCCAGGACTGAGCTGGTAGACCCCCAGGGCACCATCCAAGGTAATTCCAAGAGCTTTTTCACAACTCGCAGTTGTGAATTCAGAATTGCTGAAATCATTGTACAAGTATAACTACTTTTTTGTGGTGTTCTTCTTTTCCTTTAATTGCCACAGAAATTCATCAGTAATTTTACTACCCAGCCACTGACTATCTGAAGATATTTCTGAATGTTTTGCATTTCTTTTCAATTTTCTATGCTGAAAGATTTTGTACTTGCTAACTTTGTCACCTTCCTACTCATCCCTTCTCTAGGTTAAATATGAATACTTTCAACAGTTCATATTGATCATCACTGTGGAAATGGTCCATTTATTCTTTTAACCAAGTACTGATCCATGAAAGAACCTTTCCTCTTTATTCTATTACACTTTCTTGTGTGGTCTTTGGTAAAGGATCTTGTCAAAACCTTTTGAAAATCAAAATACAATATTAATCAAATGAGCCTTTGTTCACATGTTCATTTAATCCTTCAAACGGATCCTTAAGGCTGACTGTCCTCTACAAAATAAACCTGATCTTGAGTTCTGTTCATTTTTGCCACTGTTCAGAAATGGTATAAATCATTTATTGTAGTTCTACTGATTTGCTTGGTACAGAAACCAGACCTTCTGATTCTAGTTTCCTGGATCCCCCTGCCTATCTTTTAGACACTGGATAAACAGTTTTTATTTATGCAATATTAAAGTTAATTAAAAAATATTATAAACTATATTTAATGCCTCAAGGAACTCCATTTTCAACTACTCAACTCATCCAGACACCATGGATAAATACAACACATGCCTGATGAATTTTTATTCTGCATTTATCAGCTTTCTTTAAACCCGACATTTCTGTTTGAGACAGTTCTTCTGACTTGTCACCATGAACAAAGACTCCCAAGTGGGAAATTCCCTGAGCTCTTTTATTCACTGATATAAAGAATTAATCTAGCTTTTCTGCTTTGTCCTTTTCTCTTTCTTGAGATCTCGTTATAACTTGATTACACCTAAACCGTATTTAACTCCTGCTGCATTTGAATGTCTAGCAGTCTTTTTGATTCTGATTTCTCTGAATAAGTACTTCTTAGCATCATCTAAGTATTTAGCAATTTGTCCCTTAAAATATGTGTGTGTTATTAAGAGTATGGCTCTCCAGAATCTGTCACAATTTACATCCCTTTCTATTATCTTCAATTGGAAATTACTTTGCTCTTTCAGAGAGCTTCTTTTTTATTGTTTAAATATATATCTTTTTCAGTTTAATTGCATTGCCTGAATGATTTTGAACTAGAGGAATACATCTTCTCTGAATGTCTTATATGCTATCTATAAAGATTAGCAATTAGCCACTAGCAATCTCGGATTGTTAATTTTTATTTTCTTTTTAAAGGTTTTCACGTTTTAAGTTGTCTTTATTTTTAGGGAGGCCTTTTCATTCCTACCAGAATGCTGAATTTGACTGTCCTTCAAGAGGAGAGTTTTAAAACTATTCCTCATGCATAAATCTAGAGGTGCTTCTCCTTTTTATGGCTTCTCTAACTATATTTAAGAATTCATCTACAGGAGTTTTAAGGTGTATTATCTGTTAATCTATACAGATATGAAATTCAATCTGTCTACACTAACCTTGCATCCTCTTTGATCTCCTATAGCACATCATACTGACTGTCACCTTCTTGATCTGTCCTAATTATATACAGAATTTCGGTGCAAGAAATTTCTGTGTTACTTACTATCTCAAAGCCATGCGCTCCATGGGCTTTTATGCCTGTGGCTCAGCTAATTCTCAAATTTCTGAGTTATCCTCCTATCAACCAGCCACCAGTGGAGCCCCACAGCACAGCTGGCTACAAACTCCCTTGCAATCTGGGTCAATGCATCTTAGCTGGACAACCTGGAACAGAGAAACTTCTATTCCTTCCAGATGAAAATACCCTGCTGTGCTCCAGGGTCCAGCAGTAAAATATACAGGCAAATTTGCTCTTTAGAAGTGAGCCAGTCTCATCTGAAAGTTTCAAGAACTCATTCTTATGTCTCACAAGGTCTCATAAGTTAAATCTCAGCAAACTCAAATTCAATTAAATGTCTCTGTATGGTAACTCCCAAATACTCATTTCCTCCACTGCCCAGTCAGTTAATTTTTTTTTTTATTCCTTATCAAGAACCTTCCCTTCTGCAGCTCTTCCTTTCTCTCCAGTCAAGGAAGAGAGACCAGGATTGGAAACTCTCACCAGCTCAGCCCAGCCCAGCCCATTCTTACACAGCATACACGGGCACGGATAACCTTCACTTCACTATCAATCAAGAGACCTCACACTCCACACATCAGAGAAAGGAAGGCATAGAGACTGCTAACTGTACTTTCAGCTCTTAGGCTTGTTGATATGGTTAGTCTGTGTATTTTATCTGGCTTCATGCCTTCTTTCATTTACAGAACTTGCAAGATCTTGGCTCTGACTGGATTACACAGTATGTAAATTCCTCTCAGTATTCCACTGGTTATTTTTGACCAGGCTTCTGTAGTGCATATGTAGTGTATATTATGTCAACAGTTAAATTACATTTTGATTCAGGACAGACGTTTGAGGTCTGTCCTTTGTTTTTGTTGTAATGAACTAACATTTTAGCAAAAGCACATCTTTTGCTTTTGGTTTATGACTTCATAGGCCTTGTTTGAATGGGGCTTTATTTGATGAAACTGTTATTCCTTGTTTTCTACCTGAATATTATCAGTTTCTGTTCTATCTTTGAGCATACAGAGGCCTTGAAAATTCGTCCTAGAGGATGAGTCATCTTGAAATATGAGTTTTATCAGTCAGTTTTCTCTCAGCCTACCAGTCTTTCAAAATTGCACAAAAATATATGCATGCTCCAGACCCTTGAAAAACCTGCAATCCCAGGACTGGCCTCTTATTTTCACTCCCGTTCAACAGCTTATACATTCCAAAAATGATCTCATGGTGGTCAGTGGGCCTGCTTGCTGAGCAAAGTACTACAAAACCTGAAGAAAGAGTGACATGTCTGGACCCTACTTATCCTAAAATGTTTGAGAAAGTTTTTCAGCAAAACAACCCATCTGTCATTGGGATTATATTGTGCATAAAGAGAAAATAGGGAAAAAAAATTGAATTCATGATAGCATGTGGTAAAGACTGAGTCATAAAACTCTGCCAGTTTCCAAACCTCACAAGTCTTGCAGGTGCTTAAAAGCCAAGTAAAATGACTATTTGTTAAAATATAAGCACTAGGTCTTGAGACAAGAGTACAGATTCCCTGAGAGAGCCCTAATTACTTGAGTGCAGAGTAGTTCTGAATGTAGAGGTTCCACCATTTCTTCTTTATGGACAATTGCAATTCATTCTAGAATGCTGACTGAAACATGTGATGATAAAGTTATACTATGATGATCAAAATGGAAATTTTATGTACTTAATATACAAAAATATTTCTTTTTCTCCTGAAACAATGAATATTGTATAATAAAGCAGTTTCTTCATTCCCTTCTCTTATCTGCCATGGCCTGATTATGACTTCAAGATGATAACATGGGATAAAATGTTTCTAAAAATCATGGGAGTTAAAGTAGGCCTTAGTGGCAAGCTAGCTGAAGTAGGCCTCAGTGGCAAGGTAGCTAGAATAGGTCTTAATGAGAAGAGTGATTATTATCTTAGCAGGTCGATGTGTACCTGTGCAAGTACACCTGGGTACCTATCTGTACGTACCCCCCTAAATAACAGATAATTATACCACCATCATGGAAAAGGGGGTTCGAACTCATGCTCGGGTGAAATACAACAATGATGGAAGGAGGACTGAAACTCATGCTTGGGTGAAGCATAACAAGGATGAAAGAGAACTCGAATCATGCTTGGATGAAATCAATAGAACAATAGCAAAGTAATGATTAACATATGACTATACCATGGTTATGTAAGAGAAGAGTATAAAAATGTATCCATCTCAGAACCATGTCGGAGTCAGATTTGGGTCTGTACCCCGACTCCCAGAGCTCTTCAATAAAAGCACCCATATAATCATTCCGTGATTATGTGTTTTCTACGCTAACAAAGACAGTCATTTAAATCCACTTGATGTACTTCATCAATGTACCAGTTATTACAGTATTTGCAACAATTTTCCATTTTGATTGCTGCTTACCTACTGTATTCAAGCACTCTGAGAACGTACAGCCTCCAGCTTTATTTTACTTGAGAACTGTTCACAGTAACTCTATATCCCCAGTGATGTTCCTTATTATCATATTTCCATTTTAGTTTAATGCTTTTTTCCTTTCTCAAAGCATTTACTTACCACACATTTAAGAAGCATATTCCCATCTTACACCAAGCAAACAATTTATCCTTAAACAACTAGCCAGCAAACTCTGAGATGTATTTCAGCCTACCCAGTGTGTTCATTCTAGTTGAAAGGTGAGTAGAGAGATTCCTTCAGACAAATCATGCTTTCTAGCCTTTCCTTTATGAAGGCTCCCCAGTGCTTCAAACCCAAGTACTACCCATGGTGAGCAGTATACAGTAAAAGAATTTTATCAGTGTACTGAATATAAATTTGAGGGGAAAAAAGTGATCTGCTTTCAGGATCATTTTATGCTAAAAAATGATATCCAGACTTGCTTGCAATTCTAACACAATCTCTTCTATTACCACAAAAATCTTTTCTTGAAAGAAATATTAAAAAGGCTTTTTCTTTTAACTAGCACTATTGTGTCTTTTCTGCTGAAAGACATTACTGTCACAAATATAGCCCACAGGTCCAAAAACTATAATCAAACACAATGTTCAAGAAGTAAACAGTTTTCCTGATGTCTTGGAACCTTATTTAGTACTACAAGAAGCAAATAAATGGTAAGAAGACATTGTAGGCAGAATAGCTGTGAAACCTAATTAGATGTAAAACTCACTTATTTTTGCATTTGTGGTCTTTAAATACGTAAATAATAAGATAAATATCAATATATTGTCCTCTGGGCACTGTGTAGACAGTGTGAAGTGACCACTTCTCACCAAACTCCCAAGACTGGGCAGGACACAGACAACTGGTCTGGTTTCAAGAACAAATGCATGGACAACTTTGCCAGGAGAATTCCATATACACAGTTACCTAAAAAACAATTATTGTCTCATCATATATAAGAAGTAGTAGTTTAAACACATGGAATGACCTCTACAGTAAATAAGTTGAAAAGAGGAAACATCAGTGGATTTGAAAAGGAATAAAGGGAAAAATTACTTCATGTGTTACAAGCAGCAGATTCAACAGAGATTAATAGCACTCTAATGTGCACAAAAGGCCTCTAGCCAACTGAAGAAAAACAAGTTAACTTGCAGGAAGATCAGGAGAAGATGGTTGCAGTCAGAAGAGAAAAAGATGAGAGTTTTCCTTTTGTGAAGGAAGCAAAAGAACTCTCTGGTTTTCAGGACTGGAGGAACTGCAGAGATAAGATGCTTGTTTGAATGCCTGGGGTGAGATAAACAGCACTGGCCACTTGCAATAAAAGTAAAAGGAGGCAAACCAAAAAAGAGAGAATCAAATTTTGGATATGTTATCTTCAATATGGAGGCATGACACAATTCTTGATTTACCAGAAAGACACAGTTAACAACCAAACAGGAGCTTTATTCTCTTCCTTGAGAGGTCCAGAAAAGAGGTCAGGGAAGAATTTACCAAAAAGAAGATCAGAGGATTAAGGAGGCAAAAGGAGATACAGGAAGCAAGGTGTCAAAGCATGGTACCTCCTTGTCATATCACAGAATCTTCAGAGTTGGAGGAGGGAAATGAAGGTAAGAACATGCTTCAGGCACCAGAGCAGATATACCCCTGAAGCCCCTGGAGGATACCAAGCTGGAGCAGAGATCCACACTGAAACTCATGAAGGACCCCATGAAGGAACAGGTAGATACTTCTTGAAGGAACTATATCCCATGGAGAACCCATGGTAGAGCAAATTTTTTTCCTGAAGGACACAGGCCCATGGGAAGCACCCACATGGGAGCTGGGGAAAAGTATGAAGAGAAAGGAGTGCCAGAGAGGAACTGTTAAAACCACAATCCCTGCTCCCCATCACCCTACACCACTTGTGGTAGTGGGGGAGAAGGTAGAGGAGTCCAGAACAAAGGAGTGAGGTGGAGTAGGGATGGGGAGGGGGAGGAAGAAGGTGCAAGAGGTGTATTTTTTATTTTTGTCTTTGCTTATCACTATTCAAATCTATTTAAATTGGCAATAAGTTAAATTAATTTTCCCCAAGTCAAGTCTGTTTTGCCCATGACAGTAATTGGCAAGCAATCTCCTGGTCTTTACTTTAACCAGTGAGTTGCTTCATCTTATGTACTGCCCCTGTCCTGCTCTCCTGCAGCCAGCCAAGTAAATCAGTATCATTTTATTGAACTGATGCAATCAGTACATGTTTATTGCAATATATTTTACATCTCTGGGCCCTGTATTTGCATCTCCACCAAGCTGCTTCTATGCTCTCTATTTCAAAAATGATTGCTATATTTCAAAGGATCCTAATTAGCCCAATTAAAATATTTCCTAAGAACTGATCTTGAGTTTTGCTGTTATCTTCCTATGGAATTTTCTTAAGTTTTACAACAAAAAAACCATAAAACATGGCAGCCCATTGCTTCCAAAGTACAATGAAGCAGATTATTGTCTAGGTGAAGACAGCTTTTACAGGGCTATGGTAAATATCTTGCAACTCTACATTAATACTATAGAAAGTACACAAATATGACTCCCTTCAAACAGACTTTTTTCTAGATTTCAAATGGAGATATGCTTAGATAGGAAAACAGATTAAAATAGTGCTGTATTAGCTTTAATCTCTGTCGTAAAAGAAGAATGCTTCAATATTTTCCATTGGGAATGCTTTTCCAAATGTATCCAAGCTATGAATCTGAAAGGAGCCTCAGCAAATTAGGAATATGATTTTCAATAAAAAAATTATTATAAGAATAGGTGGATTATCATTCACATGAGCAAACCTTAAAAAAAAAAGAAAAAGAAAAAGAAAAAGTTGTGGGTTGGCTTTATTTTTCATTAAAGATACCAAAAATGTGTTTCACTTTGCTTTGACTGCTGCTGAAATTAATCTTTAACATCACTGTTTTTGAGGGATCTTACCTCCTTCTGCATGTTTCTCATCCTTAACACAAGTATCATTTAAAGAGCCATTTGGATCACAGGAACATGGCTGGCATGGATCTCGGCTATCTGGCAATACCTATAAAAATAAAGAGGTTACAGAACAAAACCTTACTCTTAATAATTGGAAACTTTTATTTACTTCTTAAACAAAAAGTAGGTGAGAACAATTTCTGTGTTGGTGGATATATCAAAAATGAGATAGTTGATAAACTTAGTCTATGCAGTCTAGGACAAGAGGAAAGGGCCTCAAATTGCACCAGAGATTGGATACTAGGAAACATTTCTTCACAGAAAGGGGTGTCAAACATTGGAATGGGCTGCCCAAGGAACTGGTGGAGTCACCATCCCTGCAGGTATTTAAAAGATGTGTAGATGTGGCACTTAAGGACATTGTGTAGTGGTAGACTTGGTAGTCTTAGGTCAAAGGTTGAACGTGATTATCTTAGAGGTCCTTTTCAACATAAGTGATTCTATGTTCTATGATTATATTAAGGTTAATTTTTGGATTTTCATTTAGAAACTTGTAAGTGACATATACAAATATGCTTTCATTTAAAAAAAACCAGGTGTAGAGATTCTAAAAGACCCTAATATAGTTAAAATCAATAAATGCAATGAAGTAGACTTTAAGCATTTACTACCTAAAGTAATATTGACAAATAGCTCAGGTGTCCTTGTCAACACAACTCAAAAAACTAACTAATCTTAGTCAGTAACTGAACAAAAAGGTAAGTGAATAAAAGTGAACATTAGGCAATGGAACAATTTCTTTTTGTTCTTGAAAATGTTACCACAGATAAACTTGAAGCTTGGTCTAATAGCACACTGGGAATATAAACTACAAGTTCTGCATGAGCTAGGGTACATCCACATACTACAGATACAGTGTAAACACACATACACATATCAAATCTCTATTAGTTGGGTGATAACCTGATTCAGAGGAAAAATTAAGTAAGTGTCCTGCTGCTGATGAAATCAGTACTCAGGACTCCTTTTCTCAAACTCTAAGGCTAAACCCAGCAAAAACAGGAAAAGGTAATTATTGCTATTTGCTGATGATTTCTGTTTGAGGACTGAATGCCTGACTAAAGGCCATGATTTACCCATCTAAAACTATATAGACCAAATATAAGGAATTTAGGCACACACTAATACTGTAGCTGTCTAAAGCACAGGCACAGCCCATACTGACAATACAAATTAACATAAAAGATTCATCTTCTGGCAGCTTCAGCTTAGATGAAAATATAGCCTTATATGATGAAATACAAAAATCAATTCCAACTGCACTGAAATTTAAAGTCATTCATGAGGCACTATGGAATTTCAATGGTTATTAATTCCACATTACATTTCAAAAATAAAAATTACAGACTCTTTGTCAATATCAAATATAGCAATATTTCTTTGAACTTTGATAACAAAACTTGCAATTCATTACTGAGGCAAAAGTTCTGTTTACAGGACCACATCCTCCTTTAAATTAAATTGAAATACTAGCTGGAGGACCTGACCTCAAGTACATTCCTTCATATCAACACAATTCACTTTCCATTTCTCTGAGTGTTAACTTTATGGATTTCCAGCTGTGAAAAGCAACTGCTGCACTGTCAGAATTAGAAATTAACCTTCATAAAATGGCAGTCCCAACTGCCACATCTTTTTTAAAACTTAATGTCCCACGCTGGTGATGATTTCAACACCAGGCTTTAAAGAGAAGGGACAACAGATCATGCATTTACCCCTTTAGGTCTGAAGTATCCATCAATGCAGGTCTCACAGTTTATGCCACTGGTGAAGTCTGTACAATTCACACACACTCCACCCCCAATGTATTCTCCTTGGATATTCAGACTCTGATTTCTGTCTGCAACATCCTGATCATAGTAACACTCCTCAGTCTTCCCATGACAGTTGCATGCTAAAAGAGAACGAACATGTTAGCAAATACATTCCCACTGGAAATGCCCCACTGTCACTAAGGTATTAAAAACAGTCATTCAACATTTTACCATAGGTGCTGTGTATACTGTAACTGACAGCACATCCAAGCATTCATTTACTGCTTCATTTCTGAAAATTAATGTGGTGCCATCACAAACACAGCCTGGAATTTTGTCTGTTGCATCTTTTTCCTTAATGTTTTTTCTCAGGGAGTATGGAAGTTGACAGACATAGCCCAATTATGATATTCCTCTTTCATTTTAGGTTGTTTAAATTGATAGTTGAGAAACCTTTTGCTGGTTGCACACAAGGCTCATGAAGAAGTCAACTAAGTTGAAATATAAGAGGACTTATAAGGAAAGCAGCAAAATGGTATGAGCAAACTAAAATAAGTTCCATGAAAGCTAAAAGACATCCTAAAAGCACTTGACTTGTACATATGCACATAAGAACTGAGTCAGAATAAAGGGATTCCCAAGCTTTGTACTTCTTTTGATGTTCATATTTGAACTTTTAGACTTCAGCCCCACATGCAGGAAAGCTAATCTAATAATCTGTTGCTGTGAAAACAAGGTAGCTCACTATCTCTTGCTTCCCCTGTGGTATTAAAATTTCCACATTAACTTCCACATAAAGAGAAATTCAAAGCTTGCTAACATTGTAGGGAGTCATTCTCCTTACATTGGACCCAGGTCCCAGGGAACTGTTTCCACCATGCTAGTACAATTCACTGAGGGCTGAACAGGCCATAAGAAGCATCTCAAAAATTAAATGCAAAAATAAATTTACTCTGATTTCATTCCAGAATACATTCCCAGTGCAGACACAGTCCTGACTGAAACAAAGACCTCAGTGACCAAAGTTTACAAGACACAAATAAGCAATAGCCACTTTTAATGTGGGTATATCTGTTTCTTTTTAATTATTTTAAGCCACTCATGGAAAAAAAAATATTTGAAATCTTACAAATGAACGCAGTACAAATGAATGCATCTTACAAATGGAGCACTAGATTTTATTATGTTTAGAAATATAAGTGGTATGTGACCTTTGGAAGTAATATGTTAAAGTTCAATTATAACTACCCTTACTACAATAAATCTGAAAATTAAATTCCCACCCTGTGGGAAGGTGAAATTTCAAGGAATGTTTTCATTCCGTGTTGGAAAACTAGACAAATTGTGTCTTCTGTTTAAAAAATCAGATGCTCAAATTGCATTTTGATCATGTAAAAATATTTTGTTTAAGCAAGGCTAATCATTATAACATACAAAACTACCATTTAAAGTTTAATTCATGAAAAATCTATAAAAAGATTTTTTTACTCTACCAGGATACAGTCCTGTTATATTATCAAACAAAACCATCATAATTCTAAAGATTAAACAAGTCAAAATTATTTTTATATAATATTTCTCAAATATCAGCACATTACAGTAAAATATTCCGAGATCAATAAAACCACATTCTACATGTAATTTTTCTGTTAACTTGTTCGAGCCACTGTAAATGAATATCACGCTAAATGTTATTCATAGAGATATATGGTTAGAAACAAAATTAATTGCAAAATCATGGAGGACTAGAAGTTTTCACTAGCAGTTGTAATAAACTTTCTCTTTCATACTGCTTTCAACTTACGTTCACATTCATGCTTATGCAGGAAAGTGCCAGCATGCCAAGGCTTTTGATGGAAACCAGGACAACACTGATCACATGTCTCTCCGCATGTGTTGTGCTCACACTGACAGACTGATTTCTAATTTAAGAGAAAAACAAATATTTACACCATGTGATGATATGAGGAATCTGTCCATGTACATAATCAACATTCCATCTCAAATTATGAAAACATTCATAATGGCTATAGTCTAATTCTTTTATTTATTCATTTTTATTCATTTATGTACCCTACATTCACCAAGTGTGTTTAACCTCTACAGCTGTATTTTAAGAAAACAGCCATGAAGCAAAGAAAGATAGTTAGCCAAATAATCTAAGGAGAATCTAAGAAACTAGGAGATTTTAATTCTAACTGGATGAAGAAATGAAGGTGGGAGAAAGAAAGTCTCCAAATACAACAAATAAAACAGTGTTGGTAGCCCTCAGATAGAACTTGACATTACAGGAAAACTGATCTGGCCATAGAAAGAGTGAGCCATTCTCTACCCTTCCCTTAGATGCAGCTATCCTGCGCTACAGAGTGAAATTAATTCTGATGGCTAATTCAAGAAAAATTGGCTTTATTTTCTGAACTTCATGTGCTGGTTACATTTTGACTGGGTAAATCAGCTCATCATGCAACCTTCTAACTGCATAATTCATCCTATGAGAGGGATAGCAGGAGTGTTTAAATAAGAGATGAGCACAAGTCCAGCCTTTCAGACACACTTCAGTTCCCTCAGCAGACTACCTTAATCCCAGTACGAAAATATTGCTGTAGGGAGTACCAAACTCTGAGGCACAGAAGCAGCTTGGAAAAGGTAAAAGAAACTGTGGTTTGGAGAAACTAGAAGCAGAAGTTGCCTTCCCAATAGTTACTCAGTGAGGGGGATTCTCTAAGGTCCCTGTGAAGCCATTCAAGGTCAAAGCAGCGATCTGGAGAAATTCTATGGTTCACATGACAAAGCATAAATCTTGCAAAACAAGGCTAAGTTAACAAACGCTTCAGAAAAGCAAGGCAGTAAATTCCAGCAAGTTTATTATTTGCAATGCTAAGGGAGACTCTGTGGTAACAACTACCATCATGTTGCTTATGAGCCTATTTTGGTATGGCTTAGTCTAAAGAGTGTCCCTGGAGAGCAAAACCTTCAAATTTCTTCTGACTTGTTTCCCTTATGCTATGTTTTGTACTGGTCAGACAACAAATCTGTATTTGTCATCCTGCAAAACAGGACACCACACTTGTCAAAATGCCTTTATTGTATATTTTATCTAGTAGCTGAACTAGCTGAAGTATGTATTAATCACAGTAACAGCACTTATTTTCTGAGGCAGGCCCAATTCTAACAGATGGCACTGAGTCAGTGTTGCAGACTGATAACTAAGGGCATCAGAAACAATAGTTCAACATTTACTATACGCATCATTACAGAAAAGGCTCAGAAGGATTAAACCAAGGAGTTTTCAAAATTTTTACTGCCATCCATAGGAACTACATAGAACTGTAAATGCATTCTGTTAGATTTCTTCAATTTACTTTTTTTTAATGAGTTCCTACATAAGTACTTAATGTCACATACAAACAAGATTATTCTGTTAAATCCTATAAAGCTCCTACTTAAGTGAATAGCATATGAAGAGATCCCACACTAAGGCATGTAATATTAGTAGATTGGAAGTTCTGTATTAGTGATAATGTGTGCCTGAAGTTGGACAATCAGTAACAAATTATATTTCTATATTTCAGCTATATTGGTTATGTGTTTATTATGTTGGTTATGAGCAAAAAAGAGTTACAAGTTGGAAGACATTATAAACAGCTCATGATTTTCTAGATTAGCTCAACTGATCACTCAATATTTCCTGCACAGTATATGCACCATTCTAGAGCCATCATTTGTTTGCAAGTTTCAATTAAGTATTTGTCAGTCATTTAGGAAACACCTTAATTAAAATGAAGAAGGAAAAGGCAGACTGACTGTTAGTGCTCATTTCTACAGCTACATAGTGTAACCCAGACTTCTGTTGTTCCTAGGAAACTTCCAATATGGACTGAATTTTCTGAAACCTATTCTTTCATTTCAAGAAAGCCTCTGCTGTCATTGTATGAATGTTTATTATTCTGGTTGCCAGCAGTGTTTCATCCTGGCACTGCTTCTGACTGTTTTTCTAGGTGAAAATAGTCATAAATTCACAGAACATTAAGGAATATCGATATCGGGGTTGTCTTGATATTTTTTCTTATGTTCTACCCTATAAATAAGGAATATTTAAACACATAAAAAAAAAAAGGAAGAAAGAAAGAATACCTACATTGGTCATTGGATCCAGTGGACAAGCCTTCGCATGGCCTGAACATATACACATACCTCCAACAGATATGTCTTTTATAGAATAGTAATACTGTAAGACAAAACAGAAATTGAATTGCTAAATGGATTCTAAAATACAGGTGCCAAACTGACAAACTCATTTCTGGTGACAAAACTGTCAGGTCCTGTTTTATTTCTTTTTTTGATCTATTACAAATATAGCAGACAGTGTAATCCAAGCCATGTCTTGATCAACAGATTCAGGCTTAGTGAAAGAAAGGGTATAAATTGGCACAGTTCCATTTGTTTGAAGTCACAAGAGCCACGTCAATTTACACACAGCATACAACAAACACAAGAATAGGAAAAGGCTATATGCACACTGGAGAGTGAAAAGTCAAATGCTATAGAACTTATTCCCTTCAGAAAACATGAAAAGGAAAAGGCCTGATGATGGGGAGAAGAGAAAAGCTAGAACAAAACCTAAGAAACACCTTTGTTCACATTAGTTGGGTCTAACTTGAGCATTCACTACACAGTAGAAAGAACTGGGTTGCACTACTGGCCTTTTGAATTATCACAGAGCAGTCTTTATTACTGAGATTTAAGTGCTTTTGACCAGCTGTTCTGCCATTTGATCATTTTTTTTCTTTCGCAAGGATTGACAGCCTTAACCAGAAAAAAGGATGGGAAGATATTTATAATCATGTATTACAACATCTATGAAAAGTGTATGTTGTCCATTTTTGTCTGTTTTGTCAAAGGTCCTGCAACATGCTAACTACTGGCTAATCAAATCAAACATATGCTGTTTGCAAATTTTGCTCTTACTGTGTTCAACCTCTATATCAGATCATGAATAAATATATCATACAAAATGCAAACTCTTATCATTCACAGGTAACCTTCCAATACACAGAAAATGTGTGATTTGTGGCTGCCCTTTGTTTTCTGACAAGGATTTCAAGTTTCAATTGCTTCTTATTCCTTTGAGGACAGCCTCATGGAGATGCCACGCAGAAGTTACTATTCTTTGTTGGTTTGATAAATCAGTGGATCATCCTGCACTCAGTTTTCATGAGTTTACTGTGATGTTTGAAGTCTGAATTCAATTTTGTATTTATATTAAATAAGAGCCAGATTATTAAATGTCGACTTAGACATACACATACAGTTTCCATGACTAGTGAGGCTGCAATAACTGCACTCAAGTGCAAGGGTTTCTGGGTTCATAATACAAAACAGTATGGTTCATTCCATACTTTCAGGAACTGACAGCACCCTATACATTTAGATGAGGAATGGGTAACCAGAAATGAGGAACAGGAGAAGCAAATTTTCTTTGCAGTTATCCACAATTCATAAATGATACAAACCAAAGCCAAGAATAACAAATACTGACCCTTCATAACAAGATTCACTATGGTGGCAACCTAAACTTTCCAAAAGAAAAATAGGATGACCAACAAGAACGGGAAGTGAGCAGAAAGGAAAAAAAAAAAAATCTGCAAAGTTATAAATCCCCAAAACCAGTTTTTGAGAATGCTTAATAGAAAAATCAGATACACACAACATTTGAGCAGCAGGAAAACAGGGAGATATGGCATAAAAAGAAAGTACAGGTTTGTGCTCATTTAGGCTGGGGTAAAGGTATTTTTCTTCACAGTGGCTAGTACAGGGCTATGTTTCGGATTTGTGCTGAACACAGGATTGATAATATTGACATGTTTTTTTGTTATTGCTATGCAGAGCTTACACAGATCCAATGCTTTTGCTGCTTCCCATACTGCCACGCTAGCAAGGATGTTGGGGGTGTATGGGAGATCGGGAGGAGACAGAGCTGGGACAGATGACCCAAACTGACCAAAGGGATATTCCATACCAGATGACATCATCCTCAGTATATAAAGTGGGAGGAAGAAGGAGGAAGTGAGAGGACACGTTTGGCATGATGGCATTTGTCTTCACAAATAACCATTATGTGTGCTGGAGCCCTGCTCTTCTGGAGATGGCTGAACACCTGCCTGCCTGTGGGAAGCAGGGAATTAATATCTTGTTTTGCTTTGTTTGCATGCACAACTTTTGCTTTCCCTATTAAACTTTTCTTATCTCAACCCATGAGTCTTTCTAGCTTTTACCCTTCCAGTTCTCTCCTCCATCTTACTGGTGGGGGAGTGAGGAAGCAGCTGAGTGGTGCTTGGTTGCTGGCTGGGCTTAAACCATGACAAGATTGCAGAAAGAAGATATAAAGATGTGCACACACCAGGAACAGTGAAGAGGACCAGGGTATGATGTGAGCTTGAGTCCTGCAACCAGTCTTTTATTCCAAAGCAATACACAAAAGTTTTACTGCTAGCCTCAATCATACGATAATGCTAAAAGTGTTGCATTCGGGCCCTATTACTTTATAGTAACATTAGCAGAAATTCTACTCAAACGAAAAGTTCAAGGAATGTAAAAGATAGCAAAGAATTAAGTAGCAGAAGAAGCAAGAGGACACTAACAGCAACCACTTGCCAAATACCTGCATCCAAATGTTTGCAGCCAAAGGAGCTGTGTGCTTATGTTAGTAACACCACTAAGCTGAAGAGATAAAATTGTTACTACTTCTATACAGAATAGAATGAAGAGGAAATTCTACAACACCAGGACTTTTGACAGATAATAACACATATTCATCGACTTCCAACATTACCTATGGAAAAAAAAGGCAGGTAAAGCATTTACAAATGCAAGTGAACTTCTACACGTTTCTACTATCTTGCCAGAACTTACCCTCCTCGTAACAATGGGATCAATTTCAGTTGGATCTTTGTGTGCAAACATCATTAAATCAGCATTTAGTGTCCGTATCCTCTGGAATCGCAGGCGAATAAAGCGAGCAGAGGTGAATTCCAGCAATTCACGAGAAGGATCATCAGCACTAGGCCGCCCATTAATTAGAGAAGTGTGAATCTGACGAGAGAATTATTAAAGTACTAAGAAATTAGATTACTTCAATGCTGCCATGATTATGCCAACAAATATCATTGTGTGAATGCGTTTATAAATATAAAATACATTCTTTCTTTAGAAATTAGATTCCCCCTGAAATATTCCATGTGTTCAGAGACTCCACCTATGAAAAGCCTGTACAGTAAAAACACTTTGAGCAAAAGAAAGCCATTGGCTACACAAAAACTGTAGCACAAACTGTACCCAGGCCCTACAACAGTGTCCATGCTGCAGGCAACACATTTCTCCTCCTCCAGTCTAAAATAGGTGTTTTAAATTTATCATACAACCAATAGGCTCAAATATTTTGAGTTAAAGAAATGTATACTTGGAATGGGACTCAGAATTCAACATTGGTCAGTTTGCGCCTCTTAGAGCAATCATCATAAAAAGGCTTTTGAACTAGGTGTATTCAAACTTGAGGATAAGGTAACTTTCGAAATACTGAAAACTACAACAGCAGGATGAGATAAAATAAGCATTCATAAGCACCTTTCCTTCCCCACTGTCTCTTCCCACAATACATCTTCTCCTTTGAATCTTGTTCTCAGCAAGATGAAAAAATTTCCTGTGTTGCTACTGTTTTCACCCAGTCCTTGAGGAAAAATTTTACCACTTCTGAGAACTCCGTTCAGCGTTTGTTTTTCCAAAGATGCTACCTGTGACTGTGGTTTACGTAAAGACTGTCCCCACTTTATCTGCCTACCCTATCCTAAAGTCTAGGAATCTTCTAGATAAGTGTTCTGTGGCTCCTTCATAAAGCGACTCTGACCCTGACTGCAGCATCAAGGGCAATGCAACAATAATAAGAGATCATTTTCCCATCCTGTCTTTGTAGATGATCATGGCATACATTAGCTGTGAATCCACTAAATAAAACAGATGGGTTGCTACAGAAGTGTTCTTGGAAAAGGCCTACAATAAGAAGCATGTCAGGTATAGCAAAATACTGTTAATGAGCACCTAGGGGGAGGGGGGGAAAGAAACCATTAGTTTTCCTGTATGCTGGAGTGTTAAATTTTAATTGGAGCATTTTTATTACAGACTGGTACACTGAAAGAATGTTCAGATGCTGGGCCAAACATGCAGAACATTAGAGTGAATAAGAGAACTTTTTATTCTTTGCAATGAACACGTTGTGCATCTTACCTCAGTGCTCTGAGTAAGAGGTCAGGCCACACAGCCATTTACTGCCATTGAACATCGTCATATCACTGCTGTTTTAGGCAAACAGCTGCACTCTGAACACCAGCTGGCATTCACTCAGCTGTGTCTGCCTCGCACAGAGGAAAGAGACAGTAAATCTACTGCTCCCAGGAGCCCAGTATCTCCTCCTTTTCTGGAGTTTTTGGAGGTGCTGGATAGAAGACTTACTGAACAACTCTTGTCTTGCACTGGCTATGTGATACTATCAACTTATTTACCTCAGAGGTGAGTGTCAAGAGAATGATGCCAGACTCTTTTCTGCAGTGCCCAGCATCAGGACAAGTAATGGCTATAAACTAAAATACAAGACGTTCGACCTCAACACTGAGGTAGAACGTCTTTAGATTGAGGGTGGCATAGCATTGGAACAGGCTGCCCAGGAATGTCATGGATTCTCACTCTCTGGAGACATTCAAAACCCACCCAGACACCTTACTATGTAACCTTCTTTAGGCGACCCTGCCTTGGCAGGGGGGTTGCACTAGATGATCTCCAGAGGTCCCTTTCAACCCAAACAATTCTGTGATTCTCTGATTTTCTTTACCAAGACAGAAACCCTAAACCTCATCACATCTGGCATCCTGCTCCACTGTATCCACAGGTACACAAAATCACTGGGAGCCACTCCGCGAGGAGCAGCTATCAGTAATATCTTGGCTACATATGAATCGGCACCTCCAAGTATCTCCTGTCTTATCTCCAGAAAGAGGTGATATTGCTGCCTCCTCCTCAAATCATAACGACACTATCACTTCAAGTTGTGACTCAATTTTGCTTCTAACTACAATTAAATTATAGGAGACAGTTGGGTGAAAATGAACAGAACAAAATGCTATGAGAAAGACAGAGTACAACAAAAGATTAGAACAAAAACCCCAGAGGAAGCAAGGAGGAGGTCCTGAACAAGAAACGACTAGTGCAAACAGGAAATAACACATGACCAGAGAACTGTGAAAAGAGATAGAAGAGAACATGTGGGGAAAGAAAACTTCAAGAGAGACCTGAAGATGGTTGTAATAGGTCCAGTGGAAATTGACAGATCTTTCCAAAAGAAGCAGGATTTTAGTAAAAGCACACTCCTAAAGATTTCTTTGCCTAATATTTACCTGCAAGCAAGGAAACATATTTCTTCTGAGTATTTTTTCACACAATCACCCCTTTCCTTTAAACAGGATCTAAGAGATTTGTTTCTTACAGCCAGCAAACATAGATAGGTTACAGTTTAAAGCAACAGAATACTCAAGACTGAACTTTGATATTCCAGAGATAAAAAAGAAATATTTTTAAAGTAGCGCTGAAAATATCCCCTTGCTCACTCTCATGCAGCAACAGCACCGTGGCTATAAGCAGCATGGCAACCCGACTGTCTCTTCAGAAAGAAAATAAATAAAGCTTTTGGGTGTGTAGTGAGAAAGACTCAGGTAAAAACCCATGTATCAGAATATGCAAGTGCCCACTGAGACTTGAAAGTATGAGTCACAGATACAGATTAACCACAACTGACACAGCTGACAAAGAGCAGTCATATCTTTTGATTTATATATATTTTAAAAGAACAAATTTAATCTTCAGACACAGATGGGGGGGATGACCCACCACCTTGGAGTGATGGTTTCACTGAATTGAAATGTAAATTAACAAAATAAACTAAGAGGCATCCATTTTAGAATAGACTCCCCTTTTTAAAAGGTTTCATGCACCTATATGCCAGCAGCACATCTATTTGGCAAGGCTACTCTTGCAGACATGGTGACTTCCATTTATATTGTATGTCATGTTTGTCTTCGAATGTTTCACAATTTCATTTTAAAACAACAAGCAACTAATTTCTCATAATTACTGAAATGAAACTATGTCCGGCATGAAGTGTGGCACCTATTCAAATATGTACACCAAAATGACACAAACTAGAAAATTCAAACTGGGCAGTTTTATCAAAATTAATCTTAAATGAAAATTCTACACAGGCAAAATTAATTACTTTAAATTATTTCTCCTCCTTTAAACATCTGTGATGAAATCATTACTTTCTCCCTAGAAACATTCAGAATCTAGTTGAAGAGTATCCAACTAAGCTGTTCCTACATCTTGAAAAGAGAATAAGGAAGAAACTAAGAGTACTTTAGGAACATCTGCTATTAATCAGGCAAAACACAGTAAGAATCTTAAAGAAGCTTAAGTAGAATTATGCTTACAATATTTTCAATATGACTCTCACAGTAAGACATCACTGTGTTTTTCCAGAGCACACTCTCTTTTCATCTCCCTCCACTATCTTGCACTTAATTGTAAAACACTGTTCACAGGACAGCACATTTTCAGGCAAGACACTAATGTGGCCTCTACTCTCCAAATATTTTTGATTCAGATCCAAAAACTGTTCAAGTGAACACAAACCTCAATATCCATCTACAACTATGCCATACAAGATGATCACAGAACTTCAAATATAGCTCTGAATCCTACAAAGACTAGGCCCATTTTCACACAGGCAACTACAGTGCTGTAGACATAGCACTAGCTACTCACATACTGTGGTATGAGCCACACCACAGTTCTACAGTAGAGCAAAGATCCAAAGCTGAGTCTACCAGGAAAATATTAATACTTCAATACACCAGTTTTGCTGCCACAATTTGATAATCCAAGTCCCCATGAGGGGATAATTTCAAATATTGTTCAGGTTTTACGGACAACTTTCATTTATCAATTCCAAGACTGAAGTAATCATAATTTGGATTCTAAAAAAAAAGCTACGCAGATTTCTACTATAGCAAACATTTCCTTAAGCAGGAATTTGTCCAGGATTATTTTCCAACAAATGGAATCTTTAGGTATCTCCAACAGAAGCCAGAAGAAAACTGTAATGAAGGAATATAAAAAACTAATCATTTAGAGTGTGATTCCTCTGATATACTATCATCACTTTGTCTGACTAAACAGTGTATCCTGAGCTACAGAGTGAATCTGAGACATGGTGTTTAATGTCTACCAATTGTCCTATTCTCTTTTTTTGCCTACTCCCTTTTTCCACCATTACCTTTTTCATCACTGTAGATACATGTCACAATGGGAAGAAACTTGTTTCTTTAAGAAAACCAAACTCAACCAACAAAAATAACTGGTTCTGGAGGGGTTGCTGGTTAGGCTTTTGTCCTTTTAAACCTGAAATTCATAATTATTTAATTGACAGTAATCTAATTTTTAATTTGAGAAAATTGTGAGTAGTCAACATCTTTTCTTGGAGGTCTGCCTCACACAGTATCCAAACCAACGTGCTAACAATAAGACAACGGCAAGGATATATAATATTCTTTAGTGATTATAGGAGCTATAGATAGTTTCTATACATTTAGTAAGCCTCAAAGGATTCCCATGAATACCCATCACCTAATAAGGATT
>NW_008671927.1:31674-112664 GCF_000695815.1 Acanthisitta chloris | reverse complement strand
TAGGGAAAAAGATTCTTCTTTTACTTGTCTTAAAGCCGCCTCCCTACTTAATTCACTTAATACCTCCTAGTTCTTAAACTGGAGCAAAGAAATGTATCTTACTACTAATTAGCTTTGCACAGGTATCAAGCTTCCAGAACTGTAGCTTCCTTGGATGCCTAAGAAATATTACTACAAAAAAGGTAGTTTATTTGACACCCTACATTCCTCAGTTACTAAGAATATTTCAAAGTAAGGAGTTAAATAATAACTGTTATAATTCACTTATTTTAGCCTTGAGTTCCTTCTCACTATTCAATTTATTAATTATTTCTGCACCTCTTGAGTCAACTACCTAGTTTGCAACTGCTTCTCCAACTCCTCTCCTGTAAATAATGTTTCCAGTGCAGAAACCCTCCTGACAGTCTCTATAGAAAAAAACTGATTCAAATCATTAATTTAGTTTTTTCAGCAATGACCTTATCTTTCCCGAATGTTCTTTGATCATCTCTCAGTCCGCCAATTCTCTGGCAGACTTCCTGAATTTGATGTGTTTGAAAAAAAGGTTTATTTCAACTCAGTCACTCAGAATATTTTTCACATCTTTATTGCAGTTTAACATTTCATTTGCTGGAGCTTATTTTCCTACCTCTTCTCCTGATTTGCAGTAAAATACATAATGTCCGTCCACAAATTATGCTAGTTCACTTTTGATATCTATTATCTTTCCTTAATTTATTGTTTAGACATGTTGTTTTATTTTTGGAACCATTCTAAAATGTAACATGCATGTGTGTGTAATGTTATTTTAAAATCAGCTCCTGGGTGTCTGATCTTTTTTTCAGTTGTTGACCGTCTTTTCTATCTTTAAGTTACAATTTGGCAGATTTCATTACCGTGGGATGTTGCATTTTTATTATCTTCTAGTTATTTTTATATTACAGTTATTCAACAGTTAATAACCTGGACCAGGATCTGGGCACTGTTTTGGACTAAATCATAGGTTCCTTACTAACTGCCCCAAGAACATTCAGGTGTTTAAGAAATATTCTTTTGCACTACATTCTATTATGACATCTACAGGGTCTGCCAAAGGCTTATGTTATATTCCTAGCCTTCCTTTGGCAAGACCCACTCAGTTCCACATCTCTGGGCAGTTGCTGATAGAACATTAAAGCTATGCAGTCTGAGTTTAGGTGCTGAATTTAGTTCATAGAGATCCCACACACCATTTTATTTATGCTGACTTCCTTATATTATATTACATTATTACTAAAATGATTATGCCTCTCTTTGATGAGTCAGTAATTCATTCCTAGGAAGCTTTTTCCTTTCTGCCATGCCTATAGTTTCACCTCTTTCCAGCACCCCTTAAAGGCTGGTATTAATTATAAAGGTAACCTTTCTCAGCTGCTGGGTATGAATATTGGGCAACACTTGGATACATCTGATCCTAGCTCCTGCAACAAACACCTGAAAGGGCTTACACTGTGCTCCAGTCAGATGACCATTAGGCCATATGAGTAGAATTTCACAGCACATTTCATTGGGTTTCTTCCACTGAGAAGTGACACATGTAGCCTAAGAAACTTTTTGACATTTTTGGCCTTAGATAAGTCTCACATATTGATGAGCAAGGACTTATTTAGACTTTACCTGCAGAGGGCCTTCAGAACAAAGTATCAGCCTTACCCCCACCACATATTTTGTATGCATTGAAAATGTCCCTGAGACTTCTTGTCTCAAGGCTAAACAACCCCAGCCCCCTCAGCCTCTATTTATAGGATGGGCACCCAAAGTCCTCAATCATCTTCCCAGCCATTTCCTGGACTTGCTCCAACATGTCCACATCTATCTTGAACAGGACTTAGCTCTCAGGTATGCTCGCATCACCTCTCTCAGTCTGCTGGTGACCCTCTAACTAATGCAGCCCAGGATACTGTTGGCTTTCTTTGCTTGCAAGGGCATATTGCTGGCTTATGTTCCACTTGGTATACAACACTGCTGTCACTCGCTTTCCTCATGATGCTTCTGGGTGATGTAGGCACAGCTGGCTCACATGTCTCATTGAACAGAGCTGCCAGCCCATTGAACTATCACATAGCTGCCTATCTGCAGGCAAATGAGCCCTCCTCCTGGTGTGGAGAAGTCACCAGCTTGCAATTTTCACCATCAGGGGACTATCCATTACTGAACCAACAGGCAAAAACTCTGCCTGCCTCTATTTTCATATAGTTGTGGCTTCAGGCTGCAGAGTCCCACAGAAAAGGCAGTTAAGCTCTTTCTTGCCACCTTTGATGCTGCACAGTCTGCTGACATCCTGCAGTCCTTTACTTGGTGACAAATCCCCAACCACATCAAACATTCTGCAGGCAAGGGCACCATCTCCCTCCCTCAACCTTAGCAAGGTCCCAGACAGTTCGTGCAGTCTCTGAGGTGAAAATCTGCATCCTGCCTCTAGAACTCAGCCTGAGTTGAGGGCTCTGCTGTACTGTGGTGGTTGCCCCAGCCAGTGCTGAGAACTGTGCCCAGACTGTGACTTACCACTATTGTTGAGCACAAAACCACTCATTCCACCCCTCCTCCATGCATGTTTCTGCATGAACTGATATGCAAACCTGCATCGTGTTAGCTGCCTCTGTTGTTTTACTAAACACAACAGTCAAAATGCAGCCGCTTTGCATGAATGAATATTATCAACTTCCAAGTTACTTAAAATTAACACACTTCAACAAAGCTTTTAAGAATTTTAAGTGTGCACCATGTTCTCATACAAATTTATATTATCCATGTATTGAACCCAAGCAGTGTATTTTTCTACTTAAAGCTTTGGTACTTGAACTTAGTTACTTTGCCAAGCAAACGGAGCGCAGTCAATCTCAAGCTGTTTGTAGGATACTAAAAACCCCAGCTGTTTGGCTATATGGCATGGAGGGGTTTATGCTCACTATCTTTACAAGAGAACATCATAACTAACCAGTACACTTTTCACTGATAATAAATTGGAAGACTTAATTCTTTCATAAAAAGAGAAGATTACCATCAGTAGCCAAAAATTATTGTAGAATGATGTTCCCGCTCCATCCTTGCAACAAATTATACTAAGTAAAGAACTTACTTTATTCAAGGACTCAGTAGTTTACTTTGGACATCATGTCAAGACTGTGGGCTTCAAGCCTGATGCTCTGTGTAAGACAGTGGTCTGTTCCTAAACTATTGCCAAGAAAGGTCAGTTTCTCGCTAAAATCTAACTTCAGACAGCAGCATAAAGCAGAGAAAAGTTTCAGCCCTGCACAAAGACTTGTAACTTGATAATTGGCAGTGGAGAAGACAAAAATGTATCAGCTTTAATTATCTGCTGCAAATAGCTCATTTGCAGATGATGTAAAATTATTGCTGATTTTAATCTCTTGGCATTTTATATTTAATCCCTGAAGACAAAATTTCTGTGAGTTTTCATAGTGTAAAACCTAATCTATCATTAGAGCTGGTTTCACAACTAGAATAGTAGATGGAACCATATGTCAGAACTCACCATGCAATTTTTCATCATAAATACATATTTATAATAATTGTATATAGGAAATGGTATATTTGGCAAGGTTTGCTGTATTTCTAATAAGTATCTCACTATCTTAATAAATTAATGGCTTAGTAAGTGAAAGCATAACTCCCTTCTGTGCCTTGCTAATGAGTACAAGAGCTACTTGAAATGCAGTGCTTAAACTTACATTAAAATGTCAAGGGCTATGTATGTCAAACTCTATCTCAACTAATTCATTCCCCCTAAGAATACAGGCAAATGTCAGTTCAACGAACTGTTTAGCAAATACTATTGTGTCACTGACAACTATACCCCACAGCTTAAGCTAAATAAGGCTTCATCTCTTCAGTTCTGATTAACTTGCTTTTGTCATTTTCCTCTTTCCAATTTCACTTGAAACTTAACTTGCTAATTCAAGCCACTGCTTTTCTATAGCTCCTGTAATTTGCACGCTTGTCGTTTTTGGACAAGAAACAATTTGTCAAAGACATCATCTGGCACACTTTTAAACAGACAGCTCATTGTTAGAGCAATAGTTACTAATAAATCATGGAATAATAAGGAATTTGATTACCTTGAAAGTCTATTTGTAATTTCAAGTTTTTATTTTCTTTTTGTAACTGTCTTAAATAAGCGGGCACACTGCACTGTGCTGTAGTTTCAGCAACAGTGATGCATACCACAGTCCATAAGGGATTCAGATAAGATGCAAGGCCTGGAATACTGTAATTTAACACAATGATGATAACTTGTGCTCTACTGGCTTGTCATAGTGTACTTAGAAGTGAGACTCCATCTCTTAATGCCACAAAAAAGTCTTTTGTGCTTAGTAATAACTAACAAGACTGCTGGAGAAAAATTAAAGGCTTGGCTTTCTCACAGATAAAGCACAGTGAACCAGTATTTTTAAGAGTATTTTCTACAAGCAGGTAGATTGGCAATGTGCCCTAGGTTCTAACACATAATACTGCAGGTGGTTTATGATTTTAAATCATTAAATAATAGCTGGTTTATGTATCACTGTACACTACAGTGGTCTGACCCCTGATGTCTGTAAACTTGTACAGCCACTGTCACTCTGGTTTACATTTTGTCAGTGTCATACAGCTGCTGCCTAACCTAGCAGCCTTAAGCAAACAGATTAGAATAAGAAAAGCAGCCACAGGAACTCAATGGCTGATGCCAATGGCAACTCTAGCTGCAAAGCAATTCTGAAAATTGTTAGTCTGCGTTCTGATCAAGCGAAAGTGAAATACGCTGGCATTACTGAGCTAAACATGACCACCTCTCTGCTTAAAGGATGAAATATAGTGGTCTGTCTAACACATTCAAAAGTACTCAAAAAGCACAACACTAACATCCAAATTATGCTATTTTTAAAGAAAGCACTGAAGTGAGATGACACATTATCTTAAAAGGATATTTTTTCTTTACTACTTTTGAAGAAGTAGTAAAGAAAGAAGCAGTAAGCTTTTTGGATAATTATCAGGAATGAGAAAAGTAATTTGAAGTAAATAACTAAACCAGGAAATTTATGTTTTCTTGTGGATTATAATAAAAAGCATTCTGATCCCCAGATTTAACTAAAAGGCTTCTAAGTATACCAAACTAAACAGTGTTAAAAACCCCACCCAAACAATACCCATCCCCTCCTTTCTTACCAAGATAATATGATTTCCCTTATTCATTGTATGATTATCCTAAAAACTCACAGTGCTTCCCACTATCTTTTTTTCCTGAATGAGGTGCACTGTGGAGGACACTGGGAAATTACAAACAAATTGCTGCCACTGCAGAATGGGGACCAGGAGAAAGAAAAGCCACAGGAACTTTTGACAGCTGTAAGCAGTTGCAAAGGGCTGCCAAACACAACTGCTGATATAAAAGAAGGAAAATGTGAGGATTTAAGCTGTTCAAACAGTAAACAAGTACATCTGCTCCTGAATGTTATAATTCAATAGACTGTAGCAATATGCTTTACATTACTGCAACATTCTTGTTTTGCACCACAACTCTGAAGAGTTTTGGACTAGGGAAATTTCAACAAAAATTTCTGGGGTTTTTCTGTGGTACAGATCCATATGTGGAAAAGCCCATGACAATTACTTTATGGTGTTGGAGTCTAAGTTCTAGGAAAACCTGTGCTATATAATGTGGAACATGAACTGATGAATGCTTTTGAAAACCAAATGGGATCCTTGTGAATGGCAAGCATTCCATGCCTTTAAAATAATTTACAATACTTTAAAAATAAACAACAAATAGGACACTCAGCTGTAGAACACAAGAAGCTTGGGTATCTCTCCCACTTTGAATGTGATCTGTTCAGAATTGGATATATTTTACAGTGGCTACTATAAGAGAAGTCAGGGGGAAAAGAAAAAGCCATTTGTAAGTAGGGTAGAATGAACATCACAGGCTAGGAAAGGCATCATAAATCTTCTGTAAAACACAGGAGATTAAAGAACTATATGTATGAAAAGAACTTTTTGTTCTTTGCTCCTATCATTAATTGTTGCAAAGTCACAAAAATAGTAGTGTTTACTTTGGCTACAAAAACTAAACTTGGCAGGATTTTGTCAAACTCCCAATTGTTTGGATTATTCACATTTCATTTACAATCTGTAATGTAAAATAATATGACTTATATAGTCAATCAGCATGTTTGTTTTGGCTAGGACAGAGTTAATTTTCTTCACAGAATTTTGTGTGGGGCTATGCTTTGGATCTGTGATGAAATCAGTGTTGATAACACAGATATTCCAGCTACTGCTGAGCAGTGTTTGTGCAGCATCAAGGCCTTTCTTGCTTCTGACCCTGACTCCCCCAGTGAGGAGGCTGGGGGTGCACAAAGCAATAGAAGGGGTTTCAGCTGGGACAGCTGACCCCAACTGACCAAAGGGATATTCCCTACCATATGACAACATGCTCAGCAATAAAAGCTGGGGAACAAGTTTGCCAAGGCTTTTAAACTCTCCTTTTAAAACAGTTCTTCCTTCAGAAGATTCTCCAACTTCTATAACAAAGAAAAGCTCTATTGTAGCTACTTCTTTTTATCCCTCCGTAGGGAGCTCAAGCCACAGAGTTAACCTGCTATGAACTTCCTGTCCTTGGTGCTCCTATTATGTCTCAACTGCTTATCAACTTTGCTATTCTGACGTGCGTGAAAATGTTTCTCTTATGATTTTTTTAGGCCTCCAGCACTGCCATTTTCTTGGTATGGAAGGGCAGTATTTTGGTTCTTGCCTCTTCTTTTTCCTTACTGTGATTTTATGCTAATTTGCAAACTTCCTACTTTCCTTGCTGGGACAAGATGTTTTTATATGATGTCTTTCAGTTTCTAATGCCTGTTATATACTTAGGCATTTTATCCTGCTACCTTGGATGTTTGGAATTATGGCATTTGTCTTCCCAAGTAACTAAGTGTGATAGAGCCCTGCTCTCTTAGAGATGGCTGAACACCTCCTGCCCATAGGAAGCAGTGAATTTCTTATTTTGCTTTGCTTGTGTGCATGGCTTTTGCTTTCCCTATTAAACTGTCTTTATTTCAACCATGAATTTTCTAGCTTTTACCCTTCCAGTTCTCTCCCCCATCCTGCTAGCAGGATGCATGATTTTTGGTTGATGCCTGGGGTTAAACCATGACAAAGCATTAAAAAATAATTCATCTTGAACTAGGCTCTTACTAGATTTCTCCCAGACACTGTTTTTAAATTACCTTATAATCTTAACTTTTTCCTCTCTCATCTCTGCATCTCTCAGCTGCTTATCATCCATACTAAGTCTTTGAGTTCTTCTACACCTTTGGCCAGCAGACTCATTACAAACAAGAATTATGGTCTTGAAGTACCAGTTTCCCCACCCCAAAAGCAACCTGCTGGGGATCTTCAGTTCCCATAATCAAGCAAAAGAGAAAAAAAACTCATCCAGAATGCATTGTTCTTGTTTTTCTGCCAGAATGAAATCTACTACTGCCCAAAAAGCAGTTACCAGACCCAACAAGAAAAGTTTGGGTCATTTCAAGTAAATACCAAGACTTAGGAGTACCATTTCCCTTCACAACACTAAGAGTATGCTGAGTTATAAACAAGCATGAGTCCTTATTTTATGATTTGGAAAAACTATCATAGATCTGTATAAAGATGTGCAACATGTCTCTTTTCAAGTAAGCATCGTGATCAATAAACGATGGATGTTAATGAAAAAAGGTAAATAATCAATTTGACTCTTCAAACTGAAAGACTGCTGTGTGTACTTTTTGTATATTGCAACTTTATTATGATTCATATGATTAATCAGTTTTTCTTTTTTCCCAGGAATGGTAGAAATTATGACATGAGTTTCTGCTCAGGGACAGAAGACATGCCAAGACAGAGAAGTGGACTGTCTGACTAACTACACAAAAGAAAATTTCATTCCAACTTGGCCCACACAGATGTACCAGATCCTGCCTCCTGTTTTTACAATAATGGCAGACTGCTATACTACTTAGATGTAGTTTTCTACAGTTGTTTCCTCTTTACAGCATAAATTAGAAGTACATTATACATTTTACAACCACTCTTTTTCTCTGTAATATAAATATTAAAATCTCAAGTTCTATATGAACTTTTAACTTGAGAATATTATTGTAAATATTCCTTTTCTCAGGCAAAAATTAACAGTGGATATTGCTATAATGCAATTATAAAATTACTGACTTGCAGGATGAGTTACAAAAGATTTGAATAAATTACTGAGAAGAAAATTCTCATCATGCTTAACAAAGTAATTTAAAATTGTCTTAAATTAAACTCTGTGTGTTTTCAACATTCTCCAATGATATCAAGCACATATCAAATGTTTACCTTGTTTTTTTCCTTTTACATATGTTTGAATGTCTATAAGGAAATCAGAAAATGTCAATTTTTTATTAGTGAGGCAATATACTATTGTGTACATGGAATACGTAAAAAATATCCATTTATTTGGTAGCCCTTTGATAAGTATCTTTTCCCCCCCCTCAGATTACATACTCAAGTTCAGTTTTGCTTAGTCAAATTAAAAATAAAAGACAAAATGCAAAAAAGCAACTAAATTAACTAGACCAGGATCTTCATCCAAACCTCTAATCTGTTTTTTTTTCCCTTTTGTAAACAGTTTCCTTCATAGCTAATCTAAGTGGAAATTTTGGAGCAGCTGAAAGCTTATGTGCAAAAATTCTTGAAGAAAATCAATATCCTATCTCTTCTTGGTAGACACAAGTAAACTTCTAGACTGCTATCCTTCCAAGACACTCAAGAAATGAGACTTAGATATCTCATACAAGTTAACACAGTCATTTCACTGAGACCAGTCATACACAAAAGTATGATATCCAAAACCATAGCTTGAGCACAAGTCTTCCTGAAGCTGCTGTAGCCAGGAGGTGGGGGTGGGAGGGGAAGCAAACAAAATGTAAATCAAGACCAATAGGGAGAAAAGTGTGAGTAATCCAGAGCATGAAGCAGAAACTATTTAACCTCTGAAGTGGTGCAACACTGAATCAAATGAGATTAATGGTCCTCATGGAAGACCTGATCCAAATGTTACTATTGACTTCAGTGGAAAGATCTTTAATAGGCACCATTTATCTATAGATCCTGTTGGCTGTCCTCTTACTATTCGCTACAAAATAATAACTGTACATTTTATGACAGAAAAGCAAGAAGATGGGAATGATCCTAAGCTGACAGGACACTTGATTCAGTCCAGAGAAAATCTACTTCATTATTTCTTAGAAAGTGAAGCTATGCCACCTGGCTGGATAGCCTAACTCAAAGTATGCTAAAAACCTAGGCAGCAGGACATCATCTTGGATGCAAAGACTGCATCTGAGAGGATGTCTACCAGATGAAGCTGGTACACCAAACACTACAAGCACTATGGCATGAAGAGGAGAAACCTAGCCTGCAAATATTGGGAAGTAAGAGAATTTGATGTTCACGGCATCACTGGTCTGAGGGAAGCTGGGAGGTAGGGAGGTTCCAAAGGAGCTATGCGGCACAGGGCTGCATTTCAAAAGGAGCACAGCACAAGCATTCAAGTACTACAGCAAATGAACAAAATAAAACAACATTAATATCAAGGAACTTGTTCCTGTTTATTTTTCTTCTTACATGTTTGGTACACACTTTGAACTTCCACTTGGCTGAAAAAAATAAACACTAATGAATGTGCTCATACAGACTAGCCTTCACTACCACAGAAACAGTATTTTATGTTTTGGACCTAACACAATGCTACCATCACAAGAAAAGCAAAAGATGAAGCATTCAAAGGAGCAGAACTGAATTATCACCCACATTGCAGTATCACTCTCACCACTATAACAGCAGTGATAGGAAAACTCATCGCAAAAAAAAGGAAGGAGGCAGGTTATGTAATTCCCAGCATAACTCCCCTCCCTGTCAGTGCTTTGCTTCAGGTTTAGTGCTGTCTACGGCCATAGAAAAGACAGGAAGAGTTTTCTTATTAAAGGCTAGCACTGGGACTCGGAAAACCATAGACTCCATGGTTCACACAGACAGCTCTTGCCAAAATCTTTCAGTCTTCAACTTTTACATTTGACCATGGAAATACTATGCAGTTTACAACTCAACATAGATGTGCAACTATATTACCTCCTTAGTAATAGATCTATAGTTATTATCACCTCTCTGATGGTCACATCAATTGTTTCACAACTGCTCCTTGCTGAAAAGAATCAAACAACACCAAGGGCTGTGCTTGATCTGAAGCATCTTCCATCAAATGTAGGGCTAATACCCTTCAATTTCTCAGTCTTTAAATGTCAAAGTAGAGCATCCTCAACAACCAAAAATAATATTTGAAAGGCATCTCACACAGGAGGATCAGTGATTTTTCCTCTTATTCAGCACAAGGCAATATTTACTGAATCCTGAAAATTTAACCTCTCCATTCTCACCATGTAACCCAAACTCTATTCAGCAGAAATATCGTTTGAGGCAGCATCTTCTGAAGACAGATTCTGTCCACAAAGAGAGAACTTTCCCTTGAAAGTTTATGAACCTTCCACACCACATCAATAATTATAATTTTTCAAAACCAAATTTGACAGAACACCTCTATGTGATGACAGATCAGGGAGTCAATTGGGTATTCCAATTAAGACTTTAAAAAGTGGCAATTAAATTCACACCCTTCATCTCAGTTTTTGTACTTGTTTCCCAGATATGGGGGGGAGATTTTGACTTCTTAGTAAAAGGAAGTGCTTTCCTATCAGATTAATTAAGATTTTCACAGAATCATCAAGGTTGGACAAGACCTCTAAGATCATCAAACCCTCACTGGAGATATTCAAGAACTGCCTGGATGCAAACCTGTGAATGTGCTCTAGAATGACCCTACTTGAACAGGGAGGTTAGACCAGATGACCCACTGTGATCCCCTCCAACCTTAATCATTCTGTGATGGCATATCAGAAACACCTATGCTAAAAGTCTACCTTTGTCAGTGTGATCTCGAGACACTCTATTTGTCCACCTATCACAGAGACAGTATGGATCATAGACAGTATGGAAAGCAGATAGTAACAATCTTTCTGCATTCAAGTCTGCACTTTCAGAGAAATTTCTTTGAGGGTTTCTCACTTTGTTCATTCAGAAGCTGCCATTATGCTATTTTCCATTAATTCAAGATAATATTCAATTAAAATATTTTTTAAATAATTTGTGGTCTACAGATTTTTATTCACATTTGACTGAGTAAACTTAATCTTGTGATGGTTAAACTCATCTGAAGATAAATCACACGGGGTTTTTGTTTGTGTGTTGTCTTTTTGTTGTTCTAGTTGGTTTTGGTTTTAATTTTGTGTTTGGCCGGGATAATATTACGGGTGTAAATAGGGACAGTATTAAATGACCAAACTACTTGGCCTAAAATGAACATTGCTGGAAATATGTTAATGAAGCTAGTCACTGACTAAAATGTTCATTTGAAAGCATACATGAGTAGAACATATTCTGGTCTTTCTAAGACAACAAGTCTTGATTTCAGATAGTGCTGCAGATGTACTCTTGGCATTGGAAATGGCTTGCTGACCTGTGTTCCTTCTGCACTTCATCAGCTTTCCTGAGTGTACACCAGAACAGTGCCTAAATATCTCATGGGTTTTGAAGCAAAGGGAAGGCACTTAATGTACATTTTATAACTGTCAGTCTTAGAAAATGACTAATATCTGATTCATAGAACAAAATTTCCATCCTGGAACTAAACCAAATTATATGCAGGTGTAGTTCCACTGAAAGACCAGGAGCCAAATACCACCTGCAGCACAATTGCAAGTAAATCTGATATTGGTAGAAATTTTGTTATTTTTCATGTTTTGTGTTTGATGAAATATGAAAAAGAATTAACCTGGGTTAATTCTGCATTAGGACTACATACTTCATAATGCAGCCTTTAACTACTCAGACAGATGAAACTAGTGTTTATTTAGGAAAAGAGTATTGCTAAAAATGTCAGCTCTCAAATTCAGGGAGTGGCACTCTTCCAGTCACCATAAAGGTTAAGTTTTAAGCTTTTCATTTCAAACTGTTTTCTCTCCATTAGGGCCACATCTCAGATTAATAACTACCTTTGTAAGGCAAGATTAACTTAGAGTGGCTTAAATCACCTTTCATAGGGTGATTTCTATAAGCACACATACAGAAACAAACCTACATTTGTTTGTACAGAAACAAATCGGGTTTTAAATCGCCTTTCATAGGGTGTACATGTATCTAACAATTCTTCTTTACCAAATGGAATGAAACATTTACTGAGCCAATGAGAGAGCATCAATTACAGCACATCAGGCCGAGTTAAAAATTATTAATTGAACACTTAATATCACAATTAAGTTCCACTTAATTCAGTAGGCTTTTAGCCAGTTTCTCAGCCATGGATATATACTGGTGTGCTGAATAAAGTTCTTTGCTGTTTAACTAAGCCAATGAAGAGCACAAGAATGGTTTAACCAAGAGGACAGCAGATAACTGGAATCAATGTCTGTCTGTGAAAGAATTGGATAATCAAAGAAACTGAACAATGTAAATTAAATTAGTTATTGGAATAATTACTTCAGCATTATGTTTTCGGTGCAGACAAGTAAGTTCTCCTAAAGAAAAGGTATAAAGTTTCTTTGCAAGTGATAAACTGCTAACTCATGTTCTGTTCACCCCTCAAAAAGCACCCCACTGAAACTGACGTAAAAGCATAGCATATGTGTCGGCACTCTTTCTTGTAATATGACTTTATCTGCTCCTGCTAGATTTGACAAGATCAAATACCTATTCTAATGACACAACTACACACACAAAGTATTTGTGATGATTTTCCCTAGATATGCAAATGATTTCATATCTGATAACACATACAAGACTCCTTTAGATCCAAGTTTACATCCTTTTTTTGAGTGTATCAGCAGGATATTTTCACTGAGAGCTGTATTTTTCTATTTTTGCAACTGGTATTGGAAATTTCCTGTGAACATAAACAAACTATACATATCTACAGCAAGGACTCAAAAATAATTCTATTAACAAATTTGCGTGTCAATGTTGCTTTGCATTTAGGGGAACAAAAAAAGTATTTTCGTACCTCTTTATATGGAAATAAGCCATCAAAAAGTGGAACAGAAAAATTAACAGAAGGATAAATATTGAAGCTAAAAATCTCACAGATCATCATTAGACATCAAAGAATCTATAAATATACAAATACCTCAGATCTAGTGCGCATTCAAACCACATTATTTGTGGAATTAACAAGTTATTTGCAAAGCAAGTGGTTGGAAAAAGTTTTTGACAAAATATGCAGTTAATGGAATGTGATACACGTGGCTTTCCCTCTCATCATTTTAAGTGGCTGAAAATACTGTACTTTCAGCTACAGTTGTTACATTTGCCTTGTTCTTTTAATGACACATGCTCATTTTCATGTCCACCAGTTCTTTTCCACACCCTCAGTTAAAACAAATGACTGGTCCATGATTCATGTGCCTGGACTCAGAACGGTAGAGGCCTCTGACAGGAGAAGAATGAATAGGCATACACAGGGGCAGAGAGTCAGGTACAAGCTCTTAAATGCATTAAATTAAACTGACTAAAATCACTACTGTTTAACATCCTGACTTACACACAGGGACTTGATAATGAGCTCAAAGAAAAGTGTTTTAATGACTTCATTGGGTCCATGATTTTTCCCAGGATTCTCACCTTTGTTCACAAGTGACAAAAGAACATATTTCAAGCACCTAAAATTGTCTGAAAGTACTAGAGCCTACCTAATAACTACTTTACCTCTTGGTTCACTTTGTAGAATGTCCTTATTAAGGTGAACCTTCTATGCATTTATACAGGACCAAGGGGGGGTTAAAACTGAAAACAGACCCCCTCACCATTTTTCAACTGTACCAAAATATTTCATCTACTCAAGGCAGATTTGTCAATTACTCAAAATTTTCCTTTTCTGCCAGGTTACAGTACATCGAATAATATTTGATCTTACCTCTCCGTTTTCCAGAGGATGGATTTTGGAGTAATAAGAAGTGCATATGACTTCATCATCTTTTATATAGGATGGAGTTCCAGGACGGGGATGAATGTTGTAGCGTGTCAGGCACTCACTGTCTGTGATAGCATAATACTGCCATGGTTGGTAGTCTACACCATCCAGCGAACGCTCCAAAATCCAGTTCCCAGGACGAGGTGAGTTAGCTGCTTTCACAATAACATATGCAATCTGGAAAATCTGAAAAATAGAAGAATTGTAAAAATACATGTAAATACATATTATAAATTCAGATTTTTTAACAGTACTAAACTAAGAACAGTAAATATGATAATGCTGGACTTTTTTTACCCTATAAATGTAAATTACATTGAAAACCTCTAATTATAAATACTCCATAAACATTTCTGAAGAAAATATATGCGCATTAGGCAATAGAGACTTTGAAAATAGAATTTAAAAACCACTCTAAATTCCACATAACTTTGGAAGTAATTGCTAAGCTGCTGTTTCAGCCAAATGCTTGCAAAGCTTGTTTTCAAGCATTTTCAACTTGTAGAAGCAGGTTTGTTTCTGTATGTATATTTATAGAAATACACTTTCTACAATGTTTAAGAGTTGCCAAACTCTGCTACAACTCTGTCTCTACTGAAAAAAACACCCCACAGTTTTAACCTATTGAAAGGTAATCACATCGTGCTGAAATCATTCTATAAAACATTCTTCTTTCAATCACACAACTCAGCACAGTTACCATAAATTAGCTTTACAGGACAGAGACACATCAAATACAACTAAACACAGAATGTAAAGCATGTAATCAATGCTCATTATAGTCCATTTCACCTGCCCATTTAATTGCTTTATCAAGGTTTATTTCTGCTTACAGGCTTACTGGAATGCAAACAACAAATACATTTGCAATTGCAGAATGATGTAGATTTGTGATGCAGATTTTGTTTGGTTTGTTTTTTAACCTAGTAACAGCTCTATGTTCCAGAAGCAGAACTGAAGCCAAGAAAAGAAAGCAGCTATTCCCATTAGGAAAGCAGAACATAGAGCAAGTTAACATTTTTAGGATGCACTGATATGAGTCTGCACATGAGAATGCCAGAGGGTATCATGGAGAGAACAGGGTTGATTTAATACTTAATGCTTTCTGTATTGGATAGTCATTGCAATGAAGCTGCAAGATTCAGACTTAGTCCACACAAAATCTCTTGTGAATGCTTAGACAATCAGTAAAGCTGGTGAAAGAAGATCCTACAGTAAGCAATGAAAGAAACAGTCAGCTCCAGGATGGATTTGCTGCTGCACCAAAGTTGAGCCAACCACTGATGGCAATAAAGCCTCTGTGATAACATATTTAAGAATGCAAGAAACATTATTGTACAGAAATAATTGGGGCCACAGGAGCGAGAATATGTGACAGGAGCAGCTCTTGTCTTGTGATGAAGACACCGAGGCCAGGAATAGAGAAGGAGGGGCCAGAGCTGAGAGTCCCCCTGCAGCCCATGGAGGTCAATGTGGGAGCAGAGATCCATCTGCAGCCTGTGGAGGAGACCCAGATTGAAGCAGGTAGATGCCCAAAAGGAGCATGTGACCCCATGGGAAGCCTGTACTGGATCAGGCTCCTGGCAGGGTTCTCCAGAGCCATGGAGAGAGCAGCCCACACTGGATCAGGACTTGTGATCCAGTATGGGACCTGAGCTGGAACAGGCTGCTCCTGAGGGACTGGACTGCACCCTGTGGAAAGTGACCCATGCTGGAGCAGTTCATGGAGAACTGTAGCCCATGGGAAGGACTCATGCTAGAGAAATTAATGACGAGATGTCTCCCATGGAGGGGACCCCATGCTGGAGCAGAGGAAGGACTCCTCTCCCTGACAAGTGGCAGAAACAATGTCTGATGAACTGATCATAACCTCCAGTCCCCATCTCCCTGCACTGCTGCTGGAGAAGAGGAGTAGCTAGGAAGGAAGGAGAGATGTGTTTTTAATGTCTCTTGTTTTCTCATTACCCTGCTCTGATCTTGTTAGCAATAAAATCACTTAATTTCTGCAAGTCTGTTTTGCCCTATTTGGTGAGTGATCTCTCCCTGTCCTTATCTCAACTCATGAACCTTTTGTTATATTTTCTCTCCCCCGTTGATTTGCGGAGGGAAGTGATAGAGCAGCTTTGGTAGGTGTCTGGCATCCAGCCAAGGGGCAAATAACTAGGCAATAACTAGGCTGTGTTTCATTCCATTGTTTCAACAGCAGTCATACAGTCACTTGTCCCCTCTTTTACAAATGCCCTTTCTGCTCTCAGACTCATTTATAGCTATATTCCATTGTGGACACAATTAATTATAATTATAACTATCCTGGATCAGTGTCACTAATACTATTTACAATAAACAGAGACAAACACAACATTAACAAACCTCTCCAAACTGTTCCCCTTTGGTAAAGCTCTTCAAAATGAAAGAAAATAGCTTGAGTGTTTGATTATTTCCTAAGGGAGGTAATGAGCAGCAGCTATAATTTAAGGAACTAGTTTATCAACAGTTATTTTGTACATTTTCCTTTGTGCTGGTCTTATCCCAGCATGATCTAGTCAATCCACCTTCAGCTCCAGCTGTTCAGAACAAAGATTTCATTCTGGAGTACTTCTAAATAGTTGGATGGGTTTTTTTAAAATTTTACAGAAGTAATTTACCTCAGGTTTTAATAATAAGATTATTATTCCTTATATGTTGAATGGATAACAAATGATCTTAAACACATTGCTACAGCTTCTACCATGGAAGATCTGTGGTTTAGGACACATCTGACAATAAATCCATAATCTTAGGTGTGTATAGTTTCCTTTGTGGAAGTCCTAAAATTTGCAAAACTTCATGGAAGATTCATTGTTAAATACTGCCAAAACCCCCATTTAACTCTGAAAATATCTTGGATGCATTGGTTCAGTGGGGCCAAGAGGTATAATCAACAGAAAGTCTTTTTTTGTATGCTTGTTTTGAAACATTAAGCTGTGTAGGAGTAGAACTTTCTACAGTGACTTTTCAAATTAGAACCCTCTTTCAATAACATTTCCTGCACATTCTGCTGAAGTTATGTTTGAAGTCTTGTTTCTTTCTTTCTGAGAGTGTGTACTGTTTGACTGCAATTTATTATATACCTCGAGCTTTCATTATTTTTAGTGTGCTTTGTAAATGAATCTGCAATAAAATTTTACAAAAAAGCAGTGGAGAGGAACCAGCATATTGCAGGTCATAGTGGCTTGGACATTACTTCTCTTAATCCAAACTTGACAAGGGAAAAAAATTCTGAATGTAAATAAATGATTAGATGTGAAGTGCTGGTTTTAACCACTACTCAATTACAGTTTTCAACCTGATCCAGACTATACTGTCATAGCCTCTGAGATTTCCTGTAGCAGTTTCTGCAACAGCTATAACTGACATGAAAAACATTCTTTTTTATCTTTCAAGTCTCTGTTCACAAATGGAACTGCAAAACCATACTGTCTAAAGCAGCAAAACAGAGCTGGAACTAAGGACCAGTATTTTTAAATGTCCATAGACGGTGAATACTAATTGCAGACAAGGGAAGATGAACAAGCACATGCATCAAAAGCATAGCCTGGCTGATATTATTCCTGATCTTTCTAAGGCTAAGCTGAAGACATTACAGGATGCTAAGCCATGCTTCTTAGAAACACCTTTCCTTTGTGGGACAGCAAGACATGTAGATCTTTAGCATGAATCAAGAAGACAGTTGTATCAGGTTAGAAGGTTACGCCAGGCACTACTAGCTCATCACAGTGCTATGATGCAGACAGCAAACATGGTGTCTTCTGTGTTTTACTGTGCCTTCTAAGCAAGTTGACAATCATAGAATTTTAGGAGTCGGAATAGACCTTACACATCATCTAGTTCCCACCCCTCCTGCCATGGGCAGGGACATCTCACTAGACCAGGTTGCTCTAACTCCCGTTACGCCAGGCACTACTAGCTCATCACAGTGCTATGATGCAGACAGCAAACATGGTGTCTTCTGTGTTTTACTGTGCCTTCTAAGCAAGTTGACAATCATAGAATTTTAGGAGTCGGAATAGACCTTACACATCATCTAGTTCCCACCCCTCCTGCCATGGGCAGGGACATCTCACTAGACCAGGTTGCTCTAACTCCCATCCAGCCTGGCTTTGAACCAGGGAGACAAGCCATGCTTCTTAGAAACACCTTTCCTTTGTGGGACAGCAAGACATGTAGATCTTTAGCATGAATCAAGAAGACAGTTGTATCAGGTTAGAAGGTTACGCCAGGCACTACTAGCTCATCACAGTGCTATGATGCAGACAGCAAACATGGTGTCTTCTGTGTTTTACTGTGCCTTCTAAGCAAGTTGACAATCATAGAATTTTAGGAGTCGGAATAGACCTTACACATCATCTAGTTCCCACCCCTCCTGCCATGGGCAGGGACATCTCACTAGACCAGGTTGCTCTAACTCCCATCCAGCCTGGCTTTGAACATCGCCAGGGAGACAATGACAACTTGTGCAGAACAAATCAGATTAAAATTAATGGCAGTGTATGATTATTCTCAAAGCAAGCCAATGTAATGGAAGCAACACTGACTTTCCAATCAATTGGAAAACTGTCCATATCCAGGTACAAGACTAACCCTTCTTTTGTAGTGGAGTTGCTTTCTAGAGCCAGCTTTGCTAGTACATTTTAACACTGAGCTTCTATTCCCACTGGCTGATCGATGGAGCTTTCCTGGTTTACTTTTCAAACAGCACCCATAAACCAACACGTATCAATTGATACGGTAATGGCACAATCTAAGAGCACATCTGGTTTTGCACGAGTCCAATAGAATGTAACCTAGAGACCAAAGTCTGCTGATACAAATGTGAAAATGGAGCAACACCAAGCTGCCTAGTATCATACAACAGACCATTAACACAGCTGCTGAAGTGCAGCTGGTGCCTTTTTCTACTTGTTCTGCTCATGTGACCATAGTATAATTATGGGAGTGGGAGAGAAATAGTCTAAATAGTCCTTTAAACCTTTCCCAAATTATAGACAACATAATCCTCAAGATGAGAAACAAAATGAGTCTTGGGTCTCATTTTCACTGGTAATTGTCTCAGCAGTAAGATCTGCAAAACACATTGCAGGAACAGTTCCATAAGTTACACCACTATATCTTCTTGTGATTGCCTCATAAGACATAGAAAAGCACATCCTAGTATACAGGATAATTTGCTGCACTAATATTATTCAGATAGAGCTGAAGTGAATCATTAATCTGCATAGGTTTAGCTAGTGAAGCAGGAAATCTCATTGTGCCTGACTCCCACCTGCGCTTCTATTTAAAAAATAAATCCTTCGGTTAGAAACTGTTCATGTAAGTCAGAATATCATCAGTGAAAAAATACAGTACCACACAAATCTACAGAAGTATTTCCATTTCATTTTCTAAGCAGAAGAACATAATAGCTCTAATAGAGGCTTCCATCAGCAATCTGGTGTAAACTCTGCATCTACTTATTTACCATAATTATCTTGTGTTGTTGATTATTATTACAGTTCAGTGGTCAAGTAAACCTAGTATTCTTTTATCAAGAAGAGTGCAGAATTTGGGTAAGGTCTTGTTTCCTTATAGGCTGGCATAAATACTGTTAAACCACATGGCCTTAAACATTCCACAGATTTATTTCACCAGTTTATTTAAAAGTACTGTTGGGGGCAACAAAAGCACTGCAGAAACCCCTTGTCCCAGTGTGAAATCCATACAGATGGGTTATGGATATCTCTGACCTAAGATCGCTATCTCAGAACACCCTGCAGGCTAACATGGGTTATTAGCTACAAGTGGGTCCACCTCATTAAGAGGGGCAGGGCAAAGTCAATGCAGAATTTATTATGGGATGTGTTAAGAGGATTGCATAAATGGACGAGTGTTAATATGGAACATTTAGGGAACAAATAGAGGTGGAGAAAGGGAGGGATGAAGGTGGATCAGGAAGGAACAAGCGTAAGGTAGAGGGAAAAGGAGATAAAAGGAACCAGCTAGCTGGTCAGTATCTTTATCCTGACCTTGATCGCTAAGTCTGTACTTTTTTTTTCATTAAATCCTGTTTCTAAGTATCTTCTCTTTAGCTGTGCTCACTCTTTTTAGTGGGTATGTGTGAACAAGAGTTAAATTTAAGCTCAACTAGCCAGCAAGGAGAAGCCTGAGCACCAGCAATTAAGACTGGGGCTGCACATCTCCAAGATTATGGAAAGATTATCTAAGGTTAGCTACTGAAGCACTGTATGTTTTGTTTGCATCCATAGATGTATACACACACACACTCCCTTAGCAGACAGTAATCATAATTAGTTGAAGAGGAAGAAAAGATTGAAGCAGGCTGTGCTGTATTTGTTTTTATGAGGGTGCTGATAGGGCACTGTGGTCTATTTCTGTTGCTCTGTGCAGCCACTTGCGTGTTTCGCTCACTCAGGAATATGAGCTCTGCCTTGCTACAGCCTGAATATGAAGACAGAGCCATAGGAGACTTGCATCCATCAGACTACCATATTCAGTAACTTCTAGTACCATGAATGACCAACAACCAGGAAAGATCTAAATAGATTTTCAATGTGAAAGTGTTCTTCAATCATGAACTTCTCTTTTTACACTCATGAATAAAAATGACTGTTATATATTCAGGACATCATACATCTGCACTACTGTTCATTTTGCAATAGCCTATCCTAAAGGCTTAAGACATGAAACAGAACAAATCTAACTGATGAACTGAAGCAGAGATTTTGTGAGTTTGAGAAAGAACTCATCTTGTGCTCAGACCCCAATATTAATTTCTTATGCTTCTATGTGGTCAGTAATATTTGAATTCACAGATGCTGTTATGAATTATTGTTTGGGTCTATTACATATGAAAGAGAGAATACACTTTTGACACAAGAATTTTTAAACAATTGGTTAGTTAAGAACAATTAACCTTCTCATTTTAATCTCACATCCAAATCAGAGAAAAAAACTTATTTAGGAATGGAGTGGCTCTCCAGATTCCTCAAACTATCATCTAGCACATATCTTTTTCTACCTCTGTCCTGAAAGACAATGCCCATGGTTTCAAATATTCTGCTCACAGTTAGAAATTCTGTAATTGAAAAGGTTGGCATGGAGGGGAAAAATATGCCTAGCAGGATTTTACTAGTATCAGTTTAGAGAGCTGAACAGCTCCCTGCCATGCTGCAGTTTGCCTTCTAATGACAATTGTTGTTCCTGTTCATCTGAACTGCTTCCAACTGAAATGCTGCTACCAGATGGGGAATTTGGGCTGAAATAAACACACACTTGATTCCAACCTATTGGGATATTTTTTTTTTCCTCCCAGTGTTGCAAGCAATTCCAGCAGGGCATCATCTGTCCCAGGAAAATTGTATCTACAAAGAGTTCTAGCTTTGAATGTCATGCAAATTAAGATGTCCACAGCACTTCATGTGAAAAACTGAGAAATATTTTTATCATAGCAAACCTTGAAAAGCTCTGAAGTTAGAAATTAATCTTTTCTAATAAGGAAAATAACACTCGTACAATGCTCAGTCCCATTCACTTAATACCTACAGAACATGTGTTTCAAAAAAGTATGAAAATATCTTAATTTAGAAGAAGCTCAGCTTTCTCCCTTCCCTGTATATAACTGCTAGAGAGGGGCAAGTTCTTTTAAGAACACTTTCTTCTCCTTGAGAAAAATACATCATTTATTAATACTTCTCAACTTTTGCTCATATTATAAGTAAAACATGATTATGACTTGTGTCATTCAAAAAAACCCCAAATATAAAGTCTATTCAAAGACTTCATACAACATCAAGCTGTAAAGCTCTCAAGTTGTCCAGCTGTTGAATATCTGAGACACATTAAGCCAAATGGAAGGCGCAGTAGCTGTAAAGTTTCTGTCAATGTCAACTTTGTTCTTTGTAATTTTCTCTGCTGGTTTTCTCCACTACCCACTGTTCAGCTGTTTGTGAAGGCCTCAAAAAGAATAGCTACTTTCTATTGACCATTTTTGCTGCTCATCATTGGCCTAGTGTATACCAGAATTGAGGGCTGAAGTTAGTAATCTCTTTTCACAGTGCTTTCAAATAATAGCAGAAAGCAATTTCTTTTCTCTTTACTTTCTAAAGCTAATCACTTCTTTCCATGTAGAACGGGTATGGTGAGGAAAGAAAAATTGATGGAAATGTCAATATTCAAACCCTTCCTCTTAACACCTAGACAAAAGAGCAGAAGGACAGAAAAAGTTGTTCTTCTATTTTGGTGCTAAAATGCCAAAAAACGTTTTGCTTCCCCCTCCCCGCCCTTGATCCAAGAACTGACTCTCAGTCTGGCTGTTCTGGATTTACAGCTTGCACAGATATGCATTCTCAGCCCTTCACTAGGCCAGGCTGGATGAAACCTTGAGCAACCTGATCTAGTGAGGAGTGACCCTGCCCATTGCAGAAGAAGTTGGGACTAGATGATCTGCAAGGTCCATTCCAATCCCTAAATTCTATGATTCTATGAACTAAGGAAAAAGGTAACTCATTTTTCTTTAGGCTTTTGTCTGAGTGCTATCAATGTGGAAAACTTTATCCCATGACCAGAACAGAGACTTGGGTAACATCTATTACCAGTGTGCATATAGTCTCTCTTTCCCAGACGTAGAAATCCAGGTAGAAAGTGACATAACAAAGTATACATGCTAATAGTATATAACCCAGGTAGTTCTTGAAAAATGTTTACTGCCATGTCAAAATATTTACTACAGTTCTGTTTGTTTTCATGATGACAAATAATTATGTTTTCTAGGTATGTTTGCTGTAAATCCTCACTGTGTATTTATGTGCCATTTGTTTACTTGTTTTTCTTTTTGAGTTTTTCAAATGCTTTCACTATAAATTGACTTCAAGTTCAATAGTTTTGCTTTAAAAAATAATTAAACATTAATAATATTAAATAATTTTTACATAAATTGCAATTTAAAATAATATCAGAAGGAGAAAGTACACTGTTTCACCCTATAGATATCTAGTTACTGCATTACCAGCAAATTGTGAAATCAAAGAAATTAAGGGAAACACTAAAATGTTCAGATTCAAGTCTGAGGGCAACAAAAAAGAATTTTTCACAAAAATCAGTATTATTACTAACTTCCAGATACGTGTCTACAAATTGACGACAGACTTTAAAACAGAACATATCTCAGTCTATTTTGTTTACTTTTAAATTGGTTCCACAGTCTCATTTGCATGATTTTAGTTGTATCTCTTTGGCCTGTCACTTCAACAGTTCCTTACGCTTAGGTATAACTGAGCCAGAGAACGGGATATTTTATTTTTTAAGAGCTAATTAATGCTCTGAATTCTCACATGTTTACATTACTTCAAAACAGAATGAGTCATATGCAAGAATACTAAAGCCAGGGTGACAGCTGTATGTTGCAGGCCTGGACTGTAGTTCATAGATCGGTATTGTATACTTTGAGGTTTTACAATCAGCTGAAGCCAAGACACAGTGGCAGCTGCTCCGGAGAAGGGTGGAACTGTTTCCCCACTACCTGAAAAAATACTTTCTCGTCCCTTCCCCCATGCTGGCATTAAAACCTCACACTGCAAGCCAAACCAGAAAATTGATCTGGCAGAAACCTAACCCTGAAAAATAAGACATGATGTTGTTTGCAGTATCAAGGTACATCTGTTTCAATGCATGGCAACACAAGTGCTAGTGCCAGAAAAAGGAGCACAGAAACATCTCCTTTTCACCAGTTTGGGGAAGGGAGTGCAACAAGGGAAACAGCAGTCAGGAAACTGCAGCATTACAGTCTCAACAGACTTTTGTTTTGTTCACATCTCTCTTTAGACAAACATTTATGAAGATGGACAAAACAGACTGGCATTTGTTGGTGAAAAGTCGAAGTTTGGATTAAATTTCATGTCTGCTAAACTACTTTCTGGTTTGGGGATGAAGAGAAGCTTTAATCCTCAACTTTACAGAAGCTGTTTTGAAAGCATTTGAATTACTAGTAAAATACAGAACAAAAATATTAACTGAAAGCCTCAACAAAATTGTTTGGACATATATATGAATTTAACATATGAAGAACAACAGGCACTTAATTTCACTAAACTAGTTCTGACATCCCAGGACTAAATAGTGTCGTTAACCTTCTCTTCATTGCTTTACCTATTCTGATATTTGAGAGCAGAAGTTTTTCAAGAGGAAGCTGGCTGTGTTTTATCTATTTGATATTCCAGAGAAGAGAAAATATGACATTAAACCCAAGTATCTCCTAGTGATATGCATATTCCTACACTACTATGCAGATAACATGTAAAGTGTATTTTAATATGGGTGTCTTGCCCAACAGATTCTGATTCATTAACCACTGTTCGGTAAATTGTTATAAGTTAAACCAAAAAAACTGCACTTATGTATTAAAAGAAGCAATGTGATTGTGAAATATCTAATTTACCTAATATTTCAGTGTGGCTGTAAGAATGACATCAGTCAGCCCCTAAAAGCACTTCCCACATACTACTCCACTGAGGTTTTAACACATTACTCTGAGTCCTTATCCTGTTATTTTTCAGTCCCAACTTAAACCTCTCCCATTCACCTTGTCAGTTTCTTAGTTCTCATGTCTATCTTTTGCCACACAAGCATTTAGTCATACAGCCTTGTGTAGAGAAAGCAAAAGCAATCACTCAGTGAAGCAATTTGTTCCTTTTCCTAGCATTGTGCTTATTAAGGATATGTTTGGGACTATGCTCACATGCACGTCTGTATGTTTTGCTCATGGGTATTAAAGTGAACCAGCTAGCTAAGAAATCATGCAGAACCAGATCAAAATCCTCCACTCAAGCTATATTTGGACAACACAGAATTACAAAATAATGAATAGAATATCAGCAGAATGTTGCTGCCTGTTTTTTATAGATGCTTTTCAAAATGTTTCTGAGAAAGTCAAGCATTCTTCTCCCACTGTGTTAGTCAGTTCTCTATATAGTTTAGGAAATGCCACTTCCCAAAGTCTAATATCTGCCACTCAAATAGTGAAGTCCATGGGTCTAAAAATGTATATTCAAAAAAGTACTGAAATACACTTCAGGAGAATTGGGATTGCAGTGATTTCTACAGAGAGTCAGAATGTTATTTTTGAGACTCCTTACTCCCTTCCTACAGAAGGAGGGAAGGGGACAGAATGAAGTATAAGTTGAAAGAGTTGGACAGTTTCAGAGCTTAAGGAACTTAAAACTGATGAACTTCAATTGTTTTACGGAGAAATCAACTGCACAGCTTAATCAGTATTTCTTGCTCTTGCACCCTACAAGGCTCTGAGAGTGTCAATTACTTTCCTTTTTTCAGAAATGTATGCCTGGACACTGAACTGATCTGCCACAGTCTCAAGCAACTAAGACATAGTTATAAAGTCTAGAAATTTATGCCAGAACATTAAATCTGAGCCCACCTGAGTTCCACATATCGACAAGTCACATAAAATATTCCAACACCATTTAAAAAACCATAAAGAATATAGTAAAAAAGTTAAAACCCACATAAATATGCTCCCAGCACAAGTATCATAGCAATATCAAGGGTATTGCCAATGTCCTTGTTCCCCACAGCAGCAGGGAATCTCTTAATATAAGTGTCCTGATGTGTGTAGAAATCAGAAACAGATGGGCTGACCACTTCACCCCAAACTGCCAACTGGTTTCCTGCACATTTGCAAATTTTCTTTAGATAATCTACTAATCTTCCACATCACTGTGAAATTAAACCAATTGAGGGTCTGGGAGTAGCATGAGTACAGGGAATATATTCTCCCTGGAAGTCTAAGCATTTCTGTTTTGCCAACTTTCTCAATAATTCCTGAAGAGAAGGCTCATTTTCTGTCCTGCTAAACATTGCACTCACTGGACCTGAATTACTTCTGTTGCACTGGAACTGTCCATCATTCTGTAGGTGAAACAGACTGTCCCTACACAACCAGCAGGACTAAGAGCTGCAGAACAGCAGACAGCTTCTCCTGATGATTTGTGAGGGCTTCATAGGTACAACAACCTAGCATACCTACAAACCCATCCTTCCACACTCAGATCTGCAGTTTCAGTAACCAGGGTAGCTCAACCTCTTACTCTAACCTCCATTTAAATTTGTGTGAGCAACTCCCAAATAAATCTATATTCATATTTAGACCTCCTGTGCATTTGCTGGATGAAAAGCAGTGTAATAATAATTTCACATTTACAGGTATGAATGGAGTTCTGTAATCTTCTTGTGAAATATATAAAATGAGGATTGTCATACTGGGGAAAAGTGGGGAAAAGTGACTGGTTAAGAGCAAATTAGCAAAAAATCTCAGAACCAAATAGTTCCAGTTTTCAAGTCATTTTTGTAATAGATGGGGGACAAATTTCAAGCATACTTCAATGACTTAGAAACCTGGCCTCCATTACAGAAAAAAGTTCTTTATTATTATGGCAAACCTCAAATGTTGAGAGAAAAGAAGACAAAATACTGCATGTTTCCCAACCTGACTGATAATATTTTGGCTCTTTCTAACAGTTAATATATTTTACTACTTCTAGTTTGTTAGCTATTGCTAAACAGTATACATCATTTTTATATGACTACACTGCACAACAAAGTAAAAAAAAAAAGTTGCTGCCCCAAAAGGCCAAGCATTATATAAATGAGGAAATTGCAATTATTTTCCTGATTTTTTTCATGAAATTCAGATAGCTAAAAGCATTCAAAGTACTATCATAATTACCAGTAATAACACAAAAACTAATGCATTACTGTAATTTTCAGTCCATTACTTATAGATTTGTCATTTGTTATTTCTATCTCACACAAAGAAGTTAAGCACTTCTATACTTAAAGCAAGAATTTATCAACACAAACAGAGCAATTATTGAATATCCTAAAAGCCAAAGGTAAAGAATGGAATTTCTTTTAAGTGAGGTCTCAAGCATATCTGGTGACCTTCACCATTCATAGTAATTACTAAACAAGACACTAGTTGAAAGAGAAATTTTGTATTCTACTCACTACTTTAATAAAGCCTGTAATACTGTCCCTACAAAATTCCTAAACAGGCAAACAAAAACTCCTAATACTTCTCAAAACCCAAGCAACTCTTATTTCTTACTGAGCAGTCTAAAAGCCATACAAATTGCAACAGACCTTTTACTACATTTTGGGAAACAAAGCCATTGTTCTGTTCATGTACAGTGGTGGCAGCATAGCATGCATTCCTAACTACATGGGTTACTCAGATCATAGAGAGTGTGCCAGACAGCATTAGTGACACAGGGTCTTATCCCACCTCTGACATCCACAGAAACCTCAACATTGCTCCTATTGCAGCCAATAACAACTGAATGGGCTTGAGAAGGTATCAGCTTTGGAACTGCAAAAGGACTGCCAAGTTTTCTTTAAACAATAAGTGAGAGAACATGGGAAAGAAACTGGGTCATACTTGAGCCTTGTCTCATTTAAAAAAAATAGTAACAAAAAAACCAAACCCGCACCACACACAGTGCAGTATTCTCACACCGCTCTCAAGTGACACACAAAGAAGCCTTTTAAATACATTAGAACAACTCATACTTTTTCTTCAATATCGTCACTGACCCCACAGTTGCTAGCTATTAGTATATAAGAAAACCTAAAACTTTTATAAGTGTGCAAACTTACTTCTTTTGATAGCAGGAAGAAGCCCCACAGAAGTTTTAAAGCCTCAGTTTAGCAGACCTGACCTAAACAACCACACAAGTAAAATCACTAGGGTGATGAAGAACAAAGATGGTAATTTAGTTCTAATGCCTGAGAACTAATCATGTATTAACAGATCACAGCCGAGAAGAGGTACAACCCTTGCTGTAAAGGCAAACAAGTGAATAACTGAAAATTTAGAAGACATTTTTACTAGAAAACCCAAAACAAACTAGAACTGTTCAATGTGCAGGACCTTACTCTCAAACTTCTACAAAACATTTTAGCTCTGCTAATTGAAAGAGAAATGCACACTGAATACTTTTGCATATATAAGGCCAAAGACAGATGTAGGATTGTTTCTGCCAGTAACAATGGGGACTCCAAAGCCAGAATGCTAATAACACTTCAAGGATTCAAACAAAGGCTCTTCCAGGTACTCCTCCTCCAAGAACTTCAGTGTCACAGATATAATGTACTCAGAAGAATTTTTACCATCACATCATTTGGCTGACAGGTTTTTCTTCACAAGAAAATAAGGACAGAACCCTAGAAATCCAAGCATTACTCTTTATTATTCTTTTCTGAAGGTCTGCTTTCTGGACCAAGATTATGGATACACACAGATATCTCAACGTCCTGTCTTTCATTTCATACTTTTAAAAAATTTCTTGACAAACTATGCTTTATTCAAGCCTCTATAGTTGATAAATAACTATTGTCCTCCTTGAGGAAAACAATTTCTCATAGTTAAATGAGAAAGAAGTGAGATAAGGAGAGGCAGGTTCCAAGTCAAACTGATAAACCAATAATAATAAATCAAAATAGAAAACTGACTTCAGTGAAGAGATCACAGAGGGAGGGGAAGCTTGGAAGGGGAATTTCTCTTCAGTGAGCCAGAGGAAGTGCCCCTTTCCCTTTTATTTTTTAATACATGAGAAACAGATTATGACACTGTATTCCATAGCATTCTCCTGGAGAAACTGGCTTGGACAGGTGCATCCTTTGCTGGGCAAAAAACTGGCTGGCCAGGCCCAGAGAGTGACTGTGAATGGAATTAGATCCAGCTGTTGGCCAGTCATGAGTGGTGTTCCTCAAGGCTCAGTATTGGGGCCAGTCCTATTCAGTATTTTGATCAAATATCTGGACAAGGGGATCGAGTGCACCCTCAGTTTACAGACAACACCAGGCTGTGTGGGAATGTTGATCTGCTGGAGGGCAGGAAGGTCCTACTGAGGAACCTGGACAGACTGGATCGATAGGCTGAGGCCAACAGTATGAGGTTCAACAAGGCCAGTGCATGGGTCCCACACTTGGGTCAAAACCACCCCTTACAACACTACAGCCTTGGGGAAGAGTGGGCAGAAAACCACCTGGCAGAAGAGGGAGACACTCACTTTCTACAACTACCTGAACAGAAGTTGTAGCAAGGTAGGGATCAGCCTCTTCTCCCAAGAAACAAACAATAGGACAAGCCTCAAGTTGTGCCGGGGGAGATTTAGATTCAACAGTAGGAAACATTTCTTCACACAAAGGGTTCCCAAGCATTGGAACTGGCTGCCCAGAGAAGTGGTGGAGTCACCATCCCTAGAAGTATTTAAAAGACTAGCTGTGGCACTGGAGGACCTGGTTTAGTGCTAGATTAATGGCTAAACTCTACCTTAAAGATCTTTTCCCATTGAAATAATTCTATGTTTTTGTTCTGATTCAAGTTGCAGACAAACATCAGCCAACCACAAATTAGAGAAGATTTTAGCAGAAAGACTTCAATTTGTTACTAAACTACATACCAAAACTTCCAAGTCTAACAACATGATGAATAAATTTGGCAGTAGATAATTGTTCTGTATTTATCTTGCCATAGTAAAGACAAACTATTTTCCACCTACCCTCAAATCCTTTTGCCTCCATACTTGAAATTTATGCAGTATTTCCATGAGCATCAGATAACTGCATCCTCCATAGCTACTCCAGTCAAGCAAGACTCCACTAACAAAAGGCAATTTATTTAAGTACCTCGTTAGGCAAACTCCTCTCTTTACCCATGCTGCCCCTCAATACAACCCGTCACCTGCAAAGGTTTCCCTAGCACAGCTGAATCATTTTTAGCATATTTAAGTATTTTAAATACTTTGTGTATATTTAAATGTATAGTACCATGTTACTGAAACAAGAAAAAAAGTATTTTGAATATAAACTTTTAGTCATAATATCTTTTTTCCCAAAACTATCTTTAAATTAGCTTTAAAGAACCAAACCAGAAGTTACTGTGAATAAATTATACTGAAAATGTTACAGTTTAAATCATTTTAAGCATGACTTTGCAAAAATATATATGAAATAACTATTTTTTAATTTGGTACATTGTGTTACAATGAATGGGTCAGTTGGAATTATCCATGTAAACAACAAAGTTATAGAAGAAGCTGTGTGTATAATATGAAAGCAATACAGAGGAAAAATTAAGATCATTGAGGTGATCTACTGTGCAAGAAAGAAACAAACAGAATTCTACCTGTTGGAGGTCCAAGGTAATGGTCACATAATGATATTCAATTCCATTCTGGATACTAGGGCTTTGCCACCAAGTGTTCTTGCCATCAATTGCATTTGTTATTGGATGTCGTTCTGTTAGAACAGCAGAAACATATAAATACATTTAAAAATTACTATGAGATTAAAATATTTTTAGATCTGAAATCTAGACTTTAATGCAATTACAGAACTAATGAGGTAGGACTTTAAAATAAAAAATACATTCATTTTTCTTGTACTCTTGGGGTACCAGTCATGGTTATTATTACTGGAATACTCATCTAATGTTAGTTGTTTAATTTTGGTTCAGATGACAAGAAGGTGAATCAGAATGCAAAAGGCTCTCCTGGTTCTAGGAAAATGTAGGCATCTAAATCAAGTCACTTCCACTAACCAACACTTCTTGCAGTCTTCCAAAGTTTCAAGTACTGTAAATTCATAAAATGTTGCAACAGAAAAAGCAGATCAGAAACCTGAGTTACAGTGTGCAAGGAAAGCAAGAATTAAAGTAACACTGGTACTTGCATTTCTAAGACATTTCTAAGCACACATGGAAATTATTCAGGAAATAACTCAGAAATTATTACAGAGGAAATGATTCAGAAATCATTACAGAATATATTCCCCTATTGGAAAAATTGTCTGACTCATATACATGCATATAAAGAAGGTTTGTTTGGTTATAATCCATATCAAAGTCCAAGATGAGTTACTTTTCATGTCTGCTGCAGTGCCCCAAATGAATCTCAAATAAGAGGGATATGAATTTATTTGCAGAATGGAATTGTTCCTAAATTTCAAGATCTTCTAAATTATTGAAGTTCGCTTACACAGTATTTTACTCTTATTTAGACTAACAAAAATCACACTCAACATTTCTAGGTTACATTTTGTGCTCAGTTGTTTCTCTTCTGTACAAAACAGAGAATAACATGACCACAATTTTTAAAGGTACAAGTATCTATATTTTGAAGTCCTTAATTGTTTAAAGCAAGCCTGTACATTATGGTGAAAATAACCCAAAGGAACCTCCAAGTTTCTTCTATGGAGGTTCTGTCTGCAAGAATGCAATAAATTGGAAGAAACCCTTATCCCTCTTACTTAGGATGACTTTCTAAACTGACAGGTTTCCTTAATATGAAACTGGAATATGTTTCATTACTAGTTAGTCCTAGAATTGCCAATAATTAATTCATAAACTGATCAATTTACTTGTTATTTTAATTATTACTTAAATCAGCCTGCCAGATTGATAGTCTTTGTGTATCTGGTTTTTTGCTACATCAACCACCTGTGGAGGACAGGAGTCCTAGCTCATTAAGGAAAGCCAGAATGTCTGAACATATTTAAAGATACAATTAAAGTTCTTTGTGGGAGTGAGAGAAGGCATGAATCCTCAAAACTGAAAATGCCAAAAAAATTCATTTAACAATTAGACTAGTCAATGGCATTAGTGGGCAGCAACATTTTCAGGTTAGAATACTGGTGCTAGAACTGGGGTTATTAGGAGCTTTATCTTTATATTGAAGTGAAAAGCAAGACACACCCATTCCTTACACGTTGCCAGTTCCCACAGCTCTGATCATGTTCACAAACCTTGGCTTTAATCGTGTGGTAACAAAAATCAGCTGTAAATCAAACTCAGAGCTCTTCCATGACTGTGACAGAAGCTGTTTAATTGGAAATTTTGATGTAAGTCTCTTCAGACGAAATTGATATAAAGGTAAATAATGAGGAGGGTTGGAAGATGAATCAACAATTAACTGTAATCACAATTTTGAAAGTTTAAACATAATTAATTTGAAAACACTGATTAATTACTGGCACTTTTTGCTTATTTAAAAGGTAAGGGAAGAAATACAATAAAAAAGGACTGGACTGTAAATGCAGTTCAAAGGCCAATCTCCCTGATGGATGGCAACTTACACAGTGAACCCATCAAACTGTCCTCTTTAATTTGGGATCACATGTGATTAACCAGGGAATTTGTGTTCATTTCCTACTACAGTAATTAAGGGGAGGCACTCGAGACTCACACATTCCAGGGGGATCATTTAAAGTCTGGTTATATTACATGGTTCTCCTATTAACAACCCGTATCTATTTGAATAAGGCACTTCCTTTTTCCAAATGAACATTTTGAAACCTTAAAATGAGATCTGATTGGCAACAGAAGGCCAGACATTATGAAGCTGGCCAGATTCGAGTTTAGAAGAGGGTAGGAACAGGGAGAAATACAGATAGAAATCGCTCAGATGGGGTTTTTATACATACATACATATGTCTGTGTATATACACATACATTAGTATGCACTGTCTGATGTCATAGGCAGGGCAATGCAGTATCTCTCCTTTAGGTTTGGGTTTTGAATTAAGCAAATAATACAGGAAAAAAACTTGTGCAATATGCATGTGTCTCTAAATACCATCTATAAAAAGAAACAATCTATTGCACAGTCTTTCTACCAGTCAGAATGCTTCCAAAAACTCATGAATTCTTCTCTGAGACACATTACTATAGTATAACACATTTGAATGTGTATATTGCTACAAAATCATATGACCTTTCCTCAGAAGGTGGCATTTACTGCAGTTAAAGAATACGTTGAAACTTGGAAAACTATCTTGGCAAAAAAAAACCCCAATGCTGCAACTGTCTTCAGACAAATGACATAGTCTATACTGGGACAATTATAACTAGCTTCACAAATATAACATGAGGAGCAAATGGATAGGTAGCAATTTAGCAGGAAAGAAAGCATCTGAGGATTGTAATGAACAACTAGTTCTACACCTCTACTCTCAATGGTGTCTCACCATTAGAAAGGGGAAACATCTAAGTAAAACATGTAAACAGGAATATATGCTGCTCATTCCGAAGCAAAACTGGATCTCTCTGCAGTGCTGGTAAGAGCTCAGGTGAATTTTAATACAGATGAAAGCCTCTAGAGAGAATTCAGAGAACTGCAATTTGCACAGTTATAGTTCTAGAAAATACAGCCTATGTGGAGAATGAAAGAAAAGAGATAGCTTAGTGTAGAAACTTGATAGAGCAATACCATCAACCCTCGATTAAGTAAAATAATTTTATTAAGAAAAAGGGAATAATCCAATCTTGTACTGACTGAATTTAGGAAATAGGTAGCATGAATTTCTGCAGGGAAGATGCAGATTAGCTATTAGGAAAAGACTTTGTAGTGAGTAAAATAACCATAGTAAGAGTTGCCCTGGAAGGAAATTTCAAAGGAGAAGCTAAACAAGCTTGTCTGGAAAGATACAGCCATAGACAGCTCATCCTGTCTAGAACTAGCAGACAGATTAAATGTCATCTTTTTTTTTCCCCCATGTGGTTTTAAGCACATGCTTAAATGTCATGAGGTGTAAATATATCTGAGCTGTGTTTTAGAGGAAAACAACTGGGGAAAAAAAATTGTCTCCATGCTTTTGTGGCTGTGCTTCTTCCAACATTTTATCTATTCCACTAAAGGCTGTCTTAAGTATCTCTGCATCCTCTACCATCTACAGTGCCAACATACTCACAAAAATATAACAATGTGGAAGTTATTAATGTCTTTCACTGCAAGGTCACATGAAATTAAACTTGTATGACTCAACTAAGAAATTTTCTTTGTCCCCAACTATTAGAAATATACAAATCAAATGAACCAAATGATAACAAATTCATACTTGAAAACCAATTTTTCTTCCTCATAGTCTTCAAAAAAAGCAGTGTTAGCAAAGAAGAATTTTAATACGAAAAACTAAGGATTAAACCAAACAGTGCTCCATTACTTTATCTTATTTTTGCTGGCTCAGTGAAACTGAACTAACTGAAATTGAAGATGTTGTTTAGATTGGCCAAAATGTTCAAATTCCACAGGTAGGTATGCAGGTAAAAGTCATCTGGTTTTCATTCATTTTTAGTATATATCAAGAGAATTCAACAACAGCTGTAGATACTTTATTTTTCTAAATCTGAATATAGGTGCTCTGTTTTTCAATATCTGAGTTAGGAAGTTCAATGTGAGGAGTATCCATAGCAGATATAGATTCTAAATTACCAATGGAAAGATGGGTAACCTAATTTGAAAAGAAAGAGACACACATTTCACAGTAATTGGGCTGGTGACCTACAGTTTTGTTTCCTGATTATCTACAGCCTTCAAAAGTAAAACCTTTTTAAAGGAACAAAATGAAAATGGAAGACATACGATGTGGAACCTTGCTTCTTAAATCACAAATACGGCACTGAGGATTCCTTGCAGGCTGTCCAGGTACATGTTCAACGAGTTTGCAGTACATTTCCCGTCCCTTTTCTCCACAGGTAGCATTGGTTGTGATGAGAGCATTACTAGCCAGGTTCAGCACTGCAGGAAACAGCCCTGCAAACAAAATAAAATAAAATCATAAACAAAAGCAACAGAGGCAATACTAAGGTGAATTTAACAGAAAAATCATGAATAAGCCTAACACCTGTTATGGCATTAAAGCAAAAGGCTTAATTTTCAACAACTGTGGAAGTAATGAAGCACAGAAAAGCACAAACAACTCTGGTTGTGAATCCAGAATATAGACACCAGAACAAAACCATTATAGTGATGGTTTTCTCCTCATTCTTCTAACATTGAAATTGGTACCTTCTGGTTATATCTTGAAAAACAGCAGGATGCCGAAGGAGAAAGTAAAGTATGGAAACATACAAAGCATCATTAAATTTTATTTTTCATAATAAACCTTGTGTTCCTACCCAACTGGACATTGCAACATTGTACACAAAGTGCCTATGAAAACTCTTTATCATTCTTCTTTGCTCCTTATGTCTCCTTGGAAAAGCTTTTCCTTCACAGACTGCATCACTTGTATGACACTGTATTACTGCTCTGCTTAGAACCTCATAGACACCTTTTTCATCCAAGCAGCTGGGTAATTCATGCAGCAACATGAATAGCATATGCCATGTTTCCCTTTTCTCAAGAACAGAATAATATATACGACATCATATCTTTTATAGTAGCACTGTTGTTATTTTTCCAGGTGCACACGCTGAGTGATGTATTATAATTCTCATTCAGCACAGCACTTAAGCACATGTCTGAGTGCTCTGCTGAGCTGAGTTCTATGTAGCAGTAAGCTATAAAGATTATAAAGCATATGAAGAACATTCATTAAGGTGGGTTCCTCTCCTTCCCACTAAGTACTGATCAAAACCTTTGAACTGTGATAAAATTGATCCACGGAGACAAACTGATATGATATGTTGAGTGTATACATTAGCACCTCAGATTAAATCAACCAGTTTTGCATTTTCAAATGCATAATTTGCCATAGCTGCACTTTAAACAAAAAAAAAAACCAAAAAAACCACAAACCAACAAAACCAAACAAGCCAAAAAACCCAACAAAACAAAAACAAAAACAAAAAAAAAAAAACAAACAAAAAAAGGGAAAAAAAGAAAAAGAGGCTGACATATGGATGTATTGGGATCAACTTCAGATTTATTTTATGACAATTTCCACTGGCCCCAAACCCACTCTTCTGCAATTCATTCAGCTTCTAACCCTATTTTACAATTATAACTTTAAAACAAGGTTTTAATCAAAACTGAATTGGACATTATTGTACTCTGATACAGCTCCCTTTATAATGTCATTCCTTTTCATCCTCTGAAGATGAACAACACTCTTCAACTGACTCAGCCCTTTAACTCCAGTCTCCTGCTTGTCTCTGCAATTAACCTGTATGACATTTAATTACAAAGCTTGGCTGGCCATGGTACAGCTGTCCTCTGACATTGTGAGCTAGTGACTCTCACGCTCACTTTAAAACCATGTGTAAATATACTGCTCAAGCAAGGGAACCAATTAGTTACTAACCCAACCAATTTGTATGGTCAATCAATACTTGAGATTTTATTGATTATGTAACTTGCTTCTTCTGTACAGATTGCAGCTCATTTTCATCACATTTTAAAATCTTTATAGTTGTTCTTATATTTTTATTCACTGCATTCAGTGACACTTGCTGCCTTCTATAATGGGGGCACATGGTAAAAGCCTGTGTAAGCATTAGCAGAGTAGATGAATTAATAGCTGTGGAACTTCCTATGTTGACTTACAGCCTCATCATTCTCTTTTTAGGCTGTTCAAAATTAACAGTGTAAAAGCTAGTAAGCATTTAGTGTTAACACAGAGTCTGGCATTTGGTTTGGAGTTAAGTATTTTAAGTCCTCAAAAGTGAACCTCATAAAAAGGACAGAATGATCATACATGCAAGGAATTGCAACACATGGCATCAAAAAAACCAGTGGAACATCTGAATGAGAGCAGCCAAAAAGCCTTCAGATTCACACAGCTATACAAATATTACCTGTTCTATGTTTATTACAAATCATACCATTGTTCTAAGTTTAAACTCAAACTTTAAATATAAGACATGTAAGTAAATGAAGAGTTCTTAAGGAACTTGTCAATTAGAACGTAACTTCACCCTCATGTCACCTCTTTCATGAACAGAGCAGCTTAGGGCAAAACTATCAAAACAGCCTTGCCCATAATCAGTACAAACACAGGCAACAAAACAAGTATTGGGTATTTCACCGAAAAGCCCATGTCAGGATGTCAGTACCTCAGAGAGAAGTGCATCACACTGAATTCCCTGCAGGCTCAGTGGCAAGTACATAGCAAAAGATGCACAAAATGCACCCACATTGCACCCAGCACTTCACATTTGGAATTGATTCATTCCCCAGCTCTGGGATTTTAGTAAGTTTAAAAGTACAATTAACAATGACATATTTGAACCTTCTTTGAAAAGGAGCAGAGGGTTGGACTCAGTGGACATTACAAGTCTCTTCCAACTTGAGATATTCTCTGATTCTATAATACTGGTTTGTAAAACCCAAAATAAGGCTTTGTTTAACACACCATTTTAAGTGCACCCCTGATGGAGGAAGCAATACTATTCAAATTGATTTCTAACAATTAATATAGATACGTTTTCACAACATATGCATGAGATTCTAGTAATACAGAAGATGAAACCATTGTCTTGAATCTTTTAGGTAGGCTTTTTGAATATGAAATAAAAACATGAAGGTTCATGAAGCTAATATATCCAATTTAGACTTTCTAAGATTCACATCTATCCAATTATAAATCCCCAGGAAAAAGGCAAGAGCGCTCTAGACAGCACTGTTAATTTTTTCAGAGAATTTTGCCTTATTTTTCATTACTATAACCATACATAAGAAATATCTAAAATCTGATGTACTAGTTTTGTGCCTCTTAAATCCAATTTCTCACTAAATTATAAAGTTTGTTGTTATCAATCCCACCTTGAATTCTATGGGCATCCTCCTATCAAATACTTCCAAAAATGGGATCTGCTAAAATTACATGGAGTTCTTCTTTCTTTATTGCCAAATGCCTTTTGTAATCATTTGCTCCTTTGCAAAGACTGGATAAAATGCCTCTGAGTCATAAACACATTATCTCTATTTTGTGTAGCTCAAGCGCAAGGAGGGAAACACTATTCACTTCAACTGCCAGCAATATCAATTTTTTTCCTCCTTCATGTCACTGGCAAAAAAAGAAATTAGCACTCTTTTCTGCCTGCAAAAAAATACCTAAATTCTAGCAATTACATGGAAGAAACAGGTAGAAAAGATTGACTTGTAATTAGGCAGTGGTTTTAGCAGCTTTGGTCCAATTTCTTGTTTTCAAGGGACTTCTACTGCAGTCTCAGATTCTCATCTATGAAATGGGTATGGTCAGCTTTCTGCTTTCCACTTTGTTTTTTACACATGGAACATAATCTATGAAGCTTTAAGTGCATGGAAACCCACAGAAAGTTTGTTCAGTGTTGACAGGTGATTAAAGTATGAAAGGCAAATAACACAGAAATTAATCAAATTATTTAAAGTGGCATGCCATGCACAGGTAATCAAGCATGCTGCTCAGCTCACTAGAGAATTAGTGATTATAAGTTTAGCACATATTGTCAACAGAAACAGTTTTAGAAAAAAAACGATAAAAACAAAAAGCAGAAAATCAGCACAATTTTCTTGCCTACAAACTCCAATATACTCAATTTTACACTGCCACTGTTCTGGTTAAGTAGGATGTGGTGCCAAGGTGCACTTTATTCTCCTTTTTTTTTTTTAATGAGTCCTGGATCAAAGCACAACTAAACATCCATCTTACAAACAGAAATAGTGGATGCTTGGGATCTGTGTTCTTTTACAGATGCCTCACAAATCATCCCTTATCTATACTAAAGTTCTCTGTAGACATTGGCAAGCATATAATCGGTTCACTGAGTTCAACATATTTAGATTACCAAACAGATTTTTCCAACATTCTGCGAAGGCCATTAAAGGAAGCAAGCTATCATAACATACGAGGGAGTGACCTCTCTTGAGGTCAAAAAGGAAAATGGAGAATAACACTGGAAAACCACAGCAATGTCTGGGGAATCCTGTTTGGTTCAGGAGACTTAAATAAATAACTTAGAAAAGAGGATAAAAATATGCCCATTTATTGATGATAAAAATTATTTAGGAAAATTAAAGTAAGGATAGACTACAAAGAGTGGAAGAAAAATATGGTGTGTCTAGGCAATAAAATGGCAGATGAAATCAAAGGAATGGACATTAATAGACGGGGGAAAATATGGTAAGCTCTGCACTAGCTATTATCAGCCCTGAAAGAGTTATTATTGATATTTCAATGAAAATATTAATTTAAGGAATAAAAACAAAATGACCTTACATTATTGGATAAATCCATCTGTACAGATAACTCAAATACTGTATGGTATTCATTATCTCTCATCTCCAAAAAGACATGGAAGAGCTAAAAAAATGAAGCAAAGTGTGACAAGATCACAGCTGTGGAACAGCTTCTGAATGTAGACATGAATAAGATATGAGTCTTCTTCTGGAAAAAGAACTGATTTGGAGATGCATGAAATGACATAATTGTCTATAAAATCATAAATGGCTTTAGTAAGTAAACATTAGGAAGTGAACATGGTAAGTTTAGTTATTCTTCTACCACAAATTGCAGGTGCTGGGTAAACTTATAATACAGAAGTTTTTTCAATGATTGGGACGTTTTTCCTGTTTATAAATGGAACTGCTTTTCACTGTGATAACAACTAAATTCTAGGATGTATGAAGAAATAATATAATTAAATACTTTTATTCTAAAAACAGGAATGGATTAAAACCCAATTAGTTTAATACATAGAACAAGGATTCATCTGGGGCTGTTGAAAATAAAAGGCTTGTGTTCAACTGTCAGTTCAGAATATCCATAAATCACTAGCTGTTGCCCAGGAAGGCATCACTGTAATCCTCTTCATTTTTCCTCAATATTGCCACAGATACATACCTGTAGTTCCTTCTTACTATGGCTGGTAGCACATATACCCCAATATCAAGGTCCATCTAAAATGGAACAGTAACTTCAACCTTAATTTTGTGTGGTGGTATTAATGAAACCATAATATTTTTGCCAACATTAATTTCTTTCACCAGCCATTGTCCTTTATGCTACTTCCCATCACTACCTTGCATCCATAGAGGTCTCATTAATGGTTACTTATTCTATAGATCCTCAGAACGTTTTCTTGAGACTGGCAATTTCCTTGCCATTTTCTGCAAAGCAGTATTTCCTAATTAATTTTCTTATGTTTTCCTTATTTCATTGTATAAAGAAAATAAAAGTGCATCTTCATGTGTTTTCTTTTATCTATTTTTCACATCTCCTCACCAACCTCCAGCTCATATAAGCTTAATGAGTATCAGTGGAATAAAACCCACCAATATGATGCCTGGAACTCTGCCCTGTTTTGTCATGCCCTATTGCCTACTTCTCTGCCAAACTGACAGATTTTCCACATGCATTAATGCAATAGTGGAGATCAGCAGCAGCAGATGAGCTACACCAGTAGCAGGTACAAGACATTTTCATAAAGCCTGTCGGCTGTTGAATTCAATCTCATTCTCACTTTCACTCCCCTCCCAAACAGTGCTATTTGATTGACCTTCAGAGCACACTGCAAGACCTAGTTGATTTCCCTAGCTGAGAGAGGATGGAAGCATTCTAGTGGGAAATCAAAGATATTAACTGCATCTCCAGTGGCTGAATGGTGATTACAGGTTCATTATGAAGTGGGGGTAGTCACTGGGGTAACCTACTTTTAAAATGTGTCAAGAAGCATCTACAGCAAAGGAGGTGTAACGGGAAACAGATATGAATGTAAACAAAATAATTAACTTGTACATTAGTGTTCCTATCATTCACCAGTTCTGACATGTTTTTCTTTCCTTTCCTTCACACAATCCATGGAGAATTGTAAATACTGTTTCAATCACGTCAGCATCTTACACCTACAGAGGAACCGGTAGGAGAAGTTTCACTAGAAGGACAATCCAGCATTACAATGGAAGCAGGAATCACAAGCAAAGAATGACAGCCAAGATTATACCCTCTGTTAGACTTCTGCTACTGCACAGAGGAAACAGCAGCTTAAATGAGAAACAAGGAACCACCGTGGGTGATTGTTAGGAAGACAGCAGCCAAGATCTTTTCATGGAGATCAAAGAAGGAACTCTGATTGGGGAAGACTGGGAAGAAAGAAGACAATTATAAGACCAGTGCAAAGACTCATAGAACCTGTAACTCTCCTTGACAGAAAATGGCTGCACACTAAAACTTGCATTCAGTTTTATTTTATGTCTAGATTGTGATTACACAGTGATAAGATTGACCTCATTTTACTGAAGGTAAAGCTAATATAAATAATGGCAGTCCCAGCACATATGAACAAAATATTTACTTTAAAAAAAATCATTATTGTTTTTTAATAGTATTTTTAAGTACTTCCAAGATAAAAGACAAACTTTGGTTTACCAACTCTGGGATTTCTTTGTGCCTTATTAAAGCATTAGAACTGAGAAAATGTTTTTCTCCTTCAAAGAAAGACCTGCATATTCCTCTTCTCTCTTCTAAACATACCAATATTTGGCACCGTAGACTTCCTTCAATCTTCTCAAAATATCCCTAGTCTCTTCAAAGCATCAAATAAAACAGCCTGCCTAAATATGTCTAACTTTTCAAGCCAATCTTCCTAGTCTATAGAGCACTTTGAAATGTTCATGCAGTCAAGCAGAGCTGTTTGCCACTGAATTTGTACTAAAAAGACAAAAGAGAATATGTCAATTTCAGATGTTCTAAGAAATGTCACTGGAAAAAGAGAGACTTGTCTGCTGCAGCGAGGAGCTATGCTAGGCTGTGGGAACACAGTGGGGAGAAAAAACTGGGACAAAACAAAACAAAATGCTGCAGCACTGAATTGCTTCCAGCTGTGCACCACAGGGAGTAACTTAATGCATTCTATCCACAATGTAGATGAAGACTTTTATACAACTAGAAAATAAACCCAATTTAAAAAATAGCTGTCCAGACACAACAGAGCACGCTGACCAAAAAAAATTAAAAAAAAAATTTACACTAAACCCATATATCCAGAGGAAAACAAAATTGAAAACAAATGTTTCAGTACACATTTATGTCGTTTGCCCCAAACCATGCATTATAGTACTCTTTGGTAATCATCCTTTTTTCCTTCAAAGGAAGTGAAAAAGTAGTTTTAGATGTTTGGTGCTAGAGATGGCTTGCCTTTACTTAGAGGTGATTTTCTCTCTTCATATTGACTAACGTTACATACATCCTCCTGCACATTTAACTTTGACACAAAAGACAGAGTACGGAACCCTAACCTGAAGAAGTTTGATAGCAAAGGTAACTATAATCTTTACAAACTAACAGACACATCTGAAAAAGCGTATATTGATTATCTAGTGATATTACTTTGCCTCTGCACAGCTTACAGCATTGAAAAATCTGTAGGGACTTTGCTGATTTTAACAGCAAAACTCCATCGGTTTTACAGATTGGGAGACTGAGTGAAAAAATTGCTACTGGCTTACCCCAATATTATATTGTATGAAATATATAAGCATCCTCCCAGCTTTGTAATGAATTTCCATTTTCCCAGAGCTGTCACAAAAGGTTATTTTGCAAAGCAGAACAGGAAAAATATAGGTGAAGATGGAATCCTGTCTCCTTGACATCCATGGCAGAGCTCCCACTGAATCAAAAATCCAAAGCACAAAGACTTAATGGACATCTCATTTTCAAAGCTATTTACATGCCCAGTCTGAGTCAGACACCCACTGATTTTCAAATGTATCCTTTCTGTATTCTGGCAAAAATTTTGAAGTGCAAAATCCCTGTTGTACAAATACCTTATCTGTAGAAAGAGTGCACTATGCATGAAGAAGCAAGCAGCACTGCACTCATTACAGTTTTGTCCTTTTATTTATTAACCACATGACCTTCATTAAAACCTTTGCAGTGCAGTAATATGGTCCTGGTCAGCCAAGCAGGCCTAACAAGAGAAACTAGAAGGACCTCTGAGAGACAGCACTGATCTGCAAATAAGAATTATCCCCGATCATGTGTCTCCTGTTCTTAGCACACATCAATCTACCACTTTCCCAAACTGCATAACATAGCTAAAAATGTCCATTTTTATTCAGTTCCCACGTCTGAATACCAGTGTTTCCATACTCAAAAGACATTAGGTTTGGTTTCCCCCACTCATGCACTTCCATCATTTGCAAACTGAGGCAGAGAGAGAGACCTGTATGATTTGACTATCCCAGTTCAGTCCCACTGAATGAGAAGGGAAAAAAAAAGGATTATAAGAAATGAAAAAATAATTATATCAGAATTTCTCAAACGTAGGACAGTGAAAACTGGAGACTCCAGATGCAATTTACGGATTACTTTGGTATTGAAAAATCTTTCGGTTTATAAAAAAAGCCCTGCTATGCATTGTCTGGGACACTAAAGAATATGAAGTATATTAGTATTTTTTGCAATAACTTCAAAATCAATGTCTGGTTAAACCACACTGCAGAGTCAGAATTAGTTCCTGTGCCTTTGAGTCTCCAGTGCTGTCAGCTTCAACAGAAAGATTTAGATGTTTGCAGTGTTCTTTTACAAGAAGCAACTAAAGACATGTTACAGAGGCTAATAAAAGTCACCCATCTATTCATCATCATCTAACTGACAAAAAAATCTAAACTCAGTCTGACATTATGAAACCAAAGAGCAAATGAAAAAAACTGATCTTACCATATGTAAGAATTTCTGTGCACTTACTTCTATCCTGAGGATTCAGATGAAAATAGTTTAAAGTATGTTTCCCTCCACTGATGAACTTGAATAAACATTAAGTTAAATTTTCATTTTTTGAACTGATTTACTTCTCACTATTCTGCTGTAATCCTTTACAAACACATGCTGATAAGGATTATAAAACTTTCAATGTATTTGGTAAAATGTAAGATCACCAATTAGCAATTTCTATGCAGAGTTCTTAACATTGTCTTCAGAGAATTAAAGAATCACTGAGGCTGCAAGGGACCTCATATCTAGCCCAAATCCCTGCTCAAGTAGGGTTGCAAGAGCAGATTGTCCAGGACTGTGCAGCTGAGATTTTAGTGTCTCTAGGGATGCAGGCACCACTGTCTGTCTGGGCAACATAGTCTATTGTTTGACTACACTCACAGTAAAAAAAAAGTAGGTTTTATGTTTAAATGGAATTTCCTATATATTGATTTGTGCCCATTACCTCTTGTCCTTTCACTGGATACCACAGAGAAAAGTTTGGATATAGCTTCTGTATCATCCCTTAACATGTTTACACATGTTTATAAAATCTCCTTGAGATTTTAATACTAAGCTTAATGCGAAGCAACGCCAGCCCTCTCAGCCTCTACTTATAGGACAGACACTCCAAGTACTTAATCATCTTCCTAGCCATTTCCTGGACTTACTCCAGCATGTCCATATCTATCTTGTACCGGGGAGCCCAGAACTGGACTCAGCTCTTTGGATGTACTCTCATCACTGCTGAGCAGACAGGGAATGATCACCTCCCTCAGCATGATGGGGACACTCTAAGTAATGCAGCCCATTTACTTTTTTTTGCCACATTGCTGGCTCATACTCAACTTGTTCTTGACCAGGAGACCCTGGGCTTCTCTGAAAAGCTGTTTTCCAACCACTTGGTCCCAGTTTGTACTGCTGCATGGGGCTGTGTCCCCCCACTCCCATGTGCAGGACTTTGCACTTCCTTTTGCTGATCTTCGTTAGGTTGTTAGCCCATTTCTTCAGCCTGCCAATGCACCTCTGGCATATCAGCCACTCTGTCAAATATTATATTGCCTGCAAACTTACCAAAGGTGCACTCTGCCCCATCATCCAGGTCATTAACAAAGTGTGCTGGTTTGAGCTGAAGTAGAGTTAACTTTCTTCACAGAGGCTAGTATGGGGCTATGTTTGGGTTTTGTGCAGAACACAGAGTTGATAATGCAGAGATGTTTTTGTTATTGCTGAGCAGAGCTTACACAGAGTCAAGGTCTTTGCTGCTTTCCGTGCTGCCACGCTGGCAAGGAAGTTGGGGATGCATGGGAGATTGGGAGGAGACACAGCTGGGACAGGTGACCCAAACTGACCAAAGGGATATTCCATACCATATGACATCATGCTCAGTATATAAGGTGGGAGGAAGAAGGAGGAAGGGGGGACATCTGGAGTGATGGCGTCTGTCTTCCCAAGGAACCGTTACGTGTGATGGGCCCTGCTCTCCTGGAGATGGCTAAACACCTCCTGTCTGTGGGAAGCAGTGAATTAATTCCTTCTTTTGCTATGCTTGTGTGTGCAGCTTTTGCTTTCTCTATTAAACTGTCTTTATCTCAACCCATGAGTTTTTGTAGCTTTTATCCTTCTAATTCGCTCCCCCATCCCGTTGGTGGGGGAGTGAGTGAGAGGCTGTGTGGTTCTTGGCTGCTGCCTGGGGTTAAACCACGACACAAAGTCATTATGTAACATTGGCCCCAGTACTGACAACTAATGCTTGCCTGGTGATCACTAGTGACCTGTCTCCAGATGGACTTTGTGCCACTGATCACAACCATCTGGGCCTATCCATTCAGTTTTTCATCTACCTTGCTGCCCACTTATCTAACCTGTATTTCATTGGCTTTTCTATGAGGATGATCCAGAAACAGCATCAACAAAGCTAGGATAAATAACATCCACTCTTCTCCTTTGATCCACCAATTCTGCCATCTCATCATAGAAGACTATCAGGATCCGCAAAAATTCATGCTGGTCCTAAAACCAACATTTTAGCTACATGAACCATTTACATTTCCCATTTTACGTGTATGTGTTACTTAAACCCAAGCTACACAACGCTCTATTAAAATGAGAACTAAGCTGCCCATCTCAGATAATACTGTAAGGCTGTACATCTTTGATCTGTTCAATTTCAAGGCATGTAAAGCACAATTAGCAAGATCAAGGCCTTCAGTGATTACAGTATTGAAGGCAGAATGCAAAATATATTTTTAACACTTCAGACTCCCCAGCTTTCCAGAGAAAAGAACAAGTTCTCCCTGTTTCATTTCCATACAGGCAGTATTCTGAAACACAAATAAGCTGAATAACTGAGAAATACTGCAAATAATAAAAAAGCACAATGAATTGAAAAATTAAATTGTATATTTGTGCAGTAATACAGATTGGTGTTCCCTATGCATTGTGTCAAGAAACTCTTCAGTTACATATCAGAACATGAAAGAATATTTTGAACATTCTGTGTCAGTTTTACTGTCAGTTACTTTTGTTCTAGTATATTGAAATAGTAGTTGTATGTTACCTAAATTTGTTCACCAGTGAATTTGCTACAAAAGGGCTCCTAAATGCATGTAGGAGCTGTAATAATGCATTTATGAATTTATGTTATATATATGTAATATATAGACACACAAATACAATAGACAATGCATCTGAATCCTGTAGTCATAGTAGTATGTCTAAAATTCTTTCTGTTTCATGAAGAGAATAGAATGTGTGCATGATTTAATATATATCTTGTGAGAAAGAATATTTACATAATATGTATTTTCTCCATAAGAAACACAAACAAATAATCTCTGTCCCTTACTTATACTTTTTCCCCTTACTTGAACTGTGACTGAATGGAAAGATCAAATGAGGTCTGAGCAGATGGCTATCAGCAAACCAGTGACAATGTACCATGGTTTAGAATTAGAGGCAAAATGTGCAACCTGGTATACGATTTCTGCTTATAACTGCCAAAGACATCTGGCTTAGACTATAAGCCAGCTTGAACATCCCTACATGTATTTACTTTATCATTCATGAAAATTGAATTTTATCAGTATCTCTTAATACTTCTCTGTTAAAGCTGTGCCTATCTGTATTAGTGGAAACCCTCCTTTTCTTCTTTATAAAAGTGGACTCAGAGTTATCACAGATGTCACATCTTTACATGCCATTAAAATCTGTCAGAACTGCATGCAGATGAATCCGTGCACATTGCTTTAAAAATGCATGGGATGACACATCAAGGAAAGGAGCTCTTCAGGTCTTCCAATAGGATTTTAATCAGCTTCAGTGGTACTACTGTCACTAGTATGACATTTATTTGCGTGATTAAAGGCTTTAGCAATGGACTCTCGGCTGGAGAACAAATGGTTTGTTTTTCAGAAATCTGAAGCAAATGCACATCTCTTGGGTTTTCCTTTGGCTGTTCTTACTGTTCTGAAAGTTAGCAAAATGACATCCACCCCACCCCTCCCTCCAAAAAAAAAAAGTTCCGTTAACCCACATTTATGTATAGCAACAGCTTTTTATGCAGCTTTTTCTGATTAACAGAAGTTGTTTTCAGTCATTCTAGGTGTCATACTGCTTAGTTTATGGAGACCTTAACTTCCACACTTCTTGACTGTACATGAACTGTCCCCTGAAACACACAGTTCCATGTTATACAATAGGACTTCTGGCAGTAGTATTGACAAGATATAGTTGATTGACACCCATACAAAATAAATATACATTTGAAATGCAAGCTCTTTGCAGAATTACTAAGTTGATAACATTTACAGGCATACCTGTACTATGATAATTAGTTGTAATATTTACAACTAATTCTAAAACTTAAGCATTTGCTGAATCACTTATTGGCCTGGGAAAGAGGAAGGGAATGAGGGGCACAAAAAAATTCAGAGCTAAATGGGTTAGAAGAGTCACAGGTTTAAATGCCTGTAACTGCACAAATTCACAATGAACAAAGCTGGCTGATAAAGGCACCTATGAATGCTTTCCAGGTAACAGTGATACACTTGATTATCCATTCCTTAGAATCTGGTTACTGAGACACAGAATTGAAGAGAATGATTTCTTGATCAGTGAAAAATTGGAAGAAATGAAGAATGTACAGTAGGTACTGAGACCCAAAATAAGCAGGAAATATGATTTTGCAGATAGACAGCAGCGAAATGCAGCACTCCTTTTATGCAGAATTTGGGGGATTTTGATAGATGGTGGTGGGACAGGAGGAAGTCCTTTTAAGGTCAAAGAGAACAAGGGGATAGACACAGCCATTGTCAAGAGAGAAAAAGTTAAAATCAGGAAGCTCCTGAAAAGAAGAAATAAGACCCTTTTATAAGGGAAAAGAATAAAAGAACATTCAGAAAATGTACTGTTTAGATATTTGCTGAAATCAAAATGCAGGGGAAAAGGCGATTGAGAGAACACCGTCTTGGTAGACCTTCCGCTTTTGAAACTCACAACACCTGACGAGGGGAAGCAAGAAGATGAGGAGGGCACAGGACAATCCAAGTGTGTGTGGGGGTGACACATGGAGGTGCACTGTACTCCTCACATCACGGCACAGGGTAAGAAAGACAATAGGTGAAATGGGAGCAGTAGAGCACAGAGGGATCTCAGGGTCTGAAAACAGAACAATAAGCACATTTAGCAGTAAGAGACAAAAAGTTGTGTAACAAAGAAAACTCCTAAGAAACAAGTTCAAAGACTGTTCCCAAAGTGAGGAAAGATGAGCAGAAACCTTTGCACAATAAGTTCGGGTGAGAACATGTAATATACTCTGGTTACTAAGAATACAAAGACTGTAATCTTTTTCTTACACTACAGGGTGGGGGGGAAGTCCCCTTCTGTGAAAGACAACAGAAGCCAACACTTCAATGTCAAAAAACAAAATTGCAAGGTAGACATGGTATCATTTCTACAGGCACAGTGGGATAGACTGAGAATTTTCTTTAGAGTAATTTACTGTAGAAAAGGCTTCCAACTGTGCAATGGCCATAGTAGAATCAGCAATGAACAAAAAGCCTGAAGTCACATCTCTCCATTTGAAAGTTTTAATTTTAAAATTTTGTTTGCATTTGCCACTAGAGAAAGAACATTCATCCTTCTCTAGTTCTAACTAGTTTACTAAGGTGCAAATTGGTATCTACAAACACATCTCAGCTTTTGTTATGCACGAATAGTGTCTTTAAAATCCCATGCCTAATTTTGAGTCTAAGAGAACTTTGGCAGTGCTATCATAAATCCCTACACTGAAATTCCTAAAAACCAGTGCCAAGTCTCTCCCTTCTTCTAGCATAACCTAGTAATAGAAATACTGTCTTTGAACCTCCATGAAATCTAACACTACACATAATTATTAATTAGCCTCTGCATTCTTTGAGTGCCACACATAGGAGCTGAAGGAACATTCTGAAAAGAATATACAAATTAATTCTCTCTGAAAGATTCCTGTTTGAAAATATTTTCATTTTGGGACCTTTTTCACAAAGATAGGACTATTAGAAGGTAATGTTGAAGGGGAGGATTAATAAGTATATTCTTATTTTAAACCTATACTTAAATATGAGTTTCCCATGTTTCCATGAAACAGGGATTCTGTTAAAAGCTGGGTTGGGTATGAAGTAGCCATTTTCACATAGTCTGCCTTAACTCTGTAAACTTCAAACAACGATCCTTGAGTCTGCCTAGTGTCTTTCCATGTAACTATGATTACTTTAGGGCTGCAGAAAATTCCACTCAGCAATATCTAGCATAGAATATAACTTCTTCTACTCCATATACATCAACAGTCATTTTATCATCTTTGCAATGCATTCAGTACTAGACTAGGACCAAGGCAAAGTCACTTGAAATTTACTACAGTTCTGACATAGCTACCAGCACACCAGCAGGACTCAGAGGGGGTTTGCATCACAGTAGGGAGCAGCACCATATTTCCTACCCAAGGAATCTCTCAGCATGCCTAGATGTGTCCTTATTGATGAGTTTTTATTCATTTGTTGAGAATAAAAACTTATAGCTCATGTGCCAGACAATTATTAAATTCGTAAGACAGTGGAGATCAGTTTAATATCCTGTAACAGGAAATTTTCTTTCATTAAAAACAGAGAAGCTATCCAGTTATTGGAAAGATAACAGAAATACACTTTTCAATTAATTCTTCATATTATAAAAGAACCCCTAGGGTCATCTTCATCCAACTAGTCAACTCAAATTAGAACTACCACAAATATTCCCCACAGATTTCTACTCACCTGCATGCCCACCTGTCATATAGTCAATGTTTGAGTGACATAGTGCACATCGGTTGGTAGATGGGTTTTCTGAGGTAGTAGTTTCTCTTTGTAAAGTGATATTGCTATCCTTTCTTAAATAATGGCTCAATTGTACTGTCAATGCGACTGAGACCAAATAGAAGTACCCCTGCTGCCATGCAGCAGAATTTCATTTTCTGCTGATTTTTGTGGGGTGCTCATACTTGATCCATCTTGCCCCAAGGCTTGACTGGAACATGTAATATATTAGTATTTTATCATCTTAGAGTTTTCTGTTCTTTTAATCTATCTGTGTTTTAACCCTTCTTCCCAATTTTAATTGGATTCTACTGACTATTTTTATCACACAGTTGATCTCGAGCAAGTAATCATATTGTGCCATATGGAATTATAATCTCCATACACAGACTAGCCTCGAGTTCTTATGCTCTCATCTGAAAGAAACCTAACAGAACAATCTGCAAGATAAATAGTGTAGCTCCAGCAGAGTGACAAAACTCCAAAGACAGTCTTACAAGAGCCTAAACCTCTAATTTAAGGGAGATTTGGTACTAAAATCCAAGGCTAAAAACATGGCTCTGTCTCCTCATGCACCCTATGAGCTTTTATTTAGATTCTCCTTGAAGTACACAAGGAAGGACACTGAAGTTCACATGTTATACACACATTCCTAACACTGATCATGTACAGTACATATCCTTACAATTTATCTTAAATGCTCTGATTTTAGATGACTGCTAAATTGATGACTGCAGATAAAATAACTTCCAAAACCAAAGAAGTTGCAATCTTAGCACAAAAATTAGAATCTGTCCCTGACTCTACCTGCATTCTTTTCCGTGCGCGTGAGGCTCAGGTCCTGGCCACAGACACCCTCTTCCTCACTACCTGCAGCTGCTGTTCCTACTGGGCTTCCAGTGCCTGAGGGCACCTTCTCATGATAGAATTGCTCTGAAATAGGGTGGGAAGTAAAACTGGAACAGGCTGTTTTAAGAACAATTTCCTCTGCCGTTAAGATCTCAAGAACCACTTCCCTAAGCTTTTGTTCAGCTCGTAACAGACTATATACCAATATGGGAATTCTTTCAACATTGCTCTTTTTTTCATGCTACAAACTACTACACTCTGGTTGTAAAAACTGACACATCTGAATGACCAGACACTGAATAACACAGGCATAAAAGTATAAAATAAAATATCCATTTACTAAAGCCTGTACATATAAGAAGATAAAGGAATCTTTTACAAGTGGAACTATTTATGAAAATGGGAATATGCAGTTATGAAGAGATGTAAAGTATATATATGAACCAAAAACATGCCAATACCTAGAGAAAGAGGCTTTGAAGGTAGGGAAGCTGAGGGGTGTTTCTTCAGGTAAAACTCTTCTGGTTTTATTTGGAGAAACTCATATCCATCTGATGTAGATAATACAAGGTACTGGCAATGTAATTGCAAAAACTTCACATGTATTTTTCTTACACAATCTCCACGTTACTGTTTTATTCATTTCCATAAGCCTGCTTTTAAGAGCATAACTTTTTTTCCATTAGAGCATTGTACTTGTAAACAAAGACAAAACAAAACCCACAAATTTCTTTCATGTGGTATTCCATAAAGAATGGGATTTGCTTCCCTCAGTTTCTGTCACTTTTGTGGGGTTTAAGTTAAAAGAAATGGAAATAGCTTTTAAATATTCCTCTGCCACAAAGTATACACATATGAATCAATCACATTAATGTCTGGAAGGCAAAATATCAAAGTTCTGCTTCCAACTCTATCATTGGTTTATTGCAAGACTCACATTAAACCTCTTTTTCCACATCTGTAAAATGGAGATAATACATGCCCTGTTTTATAAAGCATACAGAAATTATGTTGTAAAAAAATCTGGAGATAAAAAAAAATAAAATTAAGTTTATTTACATACGTACTTTTGTATCCTGAGGGGGCAACACCTAAACGTATCTATTATTATGTATAATAAATACAGCAAAAATGTACCTTCCTTTTTTGACAGAGGAGATTTAGGGAGGTCAAAGGGCACCTTTTATTCTGGAAACACACTAAATACCTGGTTAGGAGAGAGCAACTACACACATGCATATACACATAAGTAAATTAGGATAGACCACCCCAAGACACTTCTCACTTAAACCTAATGGTTGAAATCTGCCAATGTCCTTCATTTTCTTTTTAAGCATAGGAAATCCTCTCTCTGTATCTCAAGCATTATCACTGAAAAAAAAAAAGATAATACTGATTCTGATTCCTTTTGTAAAACAACTTCAAGATCTACAGAATAATTCGTTAGACATTTTATAATTCTCTTGAATTCCCTTTGTGGGGAAATTCCCACACCAGCAGTTAATGTTTAATAGACACTTAGATATCATGCTGATGAGTGCAGAAAAAGGGACTAGAAAATATCAGTAAAAACTGTGCTAAATTAAGACAGCAAGAAAACAAATAGGAGGCCCTTGCATAGTTCTGCAATCTTTCACACTTCTTTTCTGTTAAGTACTAGGGACATAATGTCTCTTTTTACCACCAATCACAGAAACAACTTAAATCCACATATGTAGTTCCACAATATATTTTAATATAACTTGTGCTCTGTGTGTGCTGGGGAAAACATCAGCTACTTAGAACAGTCAATCACATAAATTTAGTAACTCCAAGTATCAGACCATAGAAGCAAAGTGTTGACAGAGCTACAGAGCACAGTGCTGATGACTCCAAGTTTACTCACTGCAGTTAAATAGGAATATGGTGTATCAAATTTTTATTTAATTCTACATTTTAACTGAAATCCACTAAGAAAGGTGCTGGTGTCCATTGCCAAACAATTCTTACAGGACAGAAAAGCAATGATCTTCTGTGAGCAGCCAACTTAAAACGCAAAAACACCTTTGTGTAAGTGACTTTAACCATGAGTTAAAGAAAAAATCCACATGGAATTCAGACTGTGTATATATGGATATAGAGTTGCTCCAAGAACCTGAAGGACATGCAATTGAAACAAAACTCAGCTAAAACAGAAACGTGAAGAAAAGAATGCATTTGGATGATTTTTCATTTTGGTACAGTCTCATGAAGGGTATGTTTGAGTTAGAAGAATAGGTCGTAAGTTAGCTGTTATGAGCCATAATTTAGGTGCTGTACCTCAACTGGGCCTGCTTAAGATTGGTAAAGTTCCTAGGCAGGGTCTGGATTCTTTGCATCTTGGTGTCAAAAATCTTCTGGTGCCATCTACCAGAAGTCAGATGAAGTCAGACAAAGTCAGAGAAACATATATTAATTTCTTCATTTGTTCAGAACTAACGACTATCATCATTTGTGTTACCGTTTACTTCTGCAAGTTTATTCTGCTTCTGCAACGTACACACTGAGGGCATTATTAGTAAGCCTTCTTGCAATGGCTTTGGCTAGTTGTCACTGCTCTGCTGACTTCCCAGTCTTTATTTACACCCATATTATGTGGTTCTGTATATTTTGCTGACATAAGCATTTGTATAGCAGAGTGTAGCAGAGGCAAAAATATCCTGGGATGTTATCTGACTACAGAAGTCATTTTTAACTCGTAATGAGGTAATTTTTTTAAGCAAAGTGGTAAATCCAACATTTTCTACTGAAACACACTGTCTGATGCTGCTTTATTTCATGTATATGGACATGTAAAGAATGGAAATAAAATTCAAAGCAATGTCAAAGCATGGATGATATATTACAGTAGATAATGAGTTACAGAAAGGCACTGAAAAACAACTGTGATGTAAATGGTTTCAGAACCTACAGAGAATTGTCTCAAAATGAATTTCAGACAAGCTAAGTGAGAATTTCAAAAGCTTCATCAATATGTAATTAGAATACTATGCTGTGTCTATTGATGGAAAACAACATATATATTAGCTATATAGCTATATATATTAGCTATATTAGCTAAATTTTAGTTGTATAAAAATATAGTTAATATGTAGTTATACAGACAGTAGTTAATAGAGATACACTCATATTCAAATATATATAATTATAGTATTAATTACAGCATTAGTTTGAAAACAGGGTTGTTAATAACAGTACAGACCAGCATATCTGCTAAACACTTCGGGCTCAAACCCAGGCTAAAGATGACACTTTGCTAGCAATTGTGGCATTTGTTTGAATAGAATGTGAACTCTTTACAATTTGAATGATATCAAAGACAAACATTTGCATTGAAGCAGGAAGAGAAGGATCCTTCTTTGAATAAGAATAAAGAAATAACTATTTATCAGAAGACATCAGGAAAACAAGAGTCTGATTAAACAAGGAGTCATGAATATGCCAAATCACTAGAACATAGGAAGGGCCAATGGTCACCGACTTTAATTTGAGATGCTCATATTGGAAACCAAGAAAAACTTCTATTGGTGAGCAGTATAACACTGGAACAGGTTAACAAAGAGGCTGTGAAATCTCTGTTCTACATTATTGGTAAGATTTGACTAGGCAAAGTCACAGCTAAAACTATTCTAATAAATTAACTATGTGCAGTTCATATTATGGTTTTGAATCTCAGAAGGTTTGATTCCACTCCCACCAATATTTCCATGATTAACAACTAGGAGAGAAAACAGAAAAATAAAGAGGAAGCATTCAAAAAAACCCACAACCAACAACAACCCCAAACCAACAAAAAATCTCTTCCAGACTCACCTACTCTTTTTTAGCTTACAGCATATTTTCATGACCTATTTTTAGGAAACATGACATAAAACAAATGCATAAGGAACCATCAATTCATACCTCTTTTATCCAAATCATACATTTGGACTTAAGTTTTTTTGTTGGGTTGTTTTCTGTTTGTTCATTGGGGGTTTTGGCTTTTTTTTCTTGTTGTTGTTCTGTTGTTGCTGTTGTTGTTTTGGCATTTTTGTTTTGGTTTGGTTTGGGTTTTTTATGAGAAATCACCTGTATATCTCCTAAGTAAATGTTCTTCTGATGTCTTCAGAAAGGATACAGAATAAGATGGAAATCTCTTTCGGTTTCTTAGAATGAGAAGCTTAAGTAATTACTGACTGAATTTGAAGTGATTTTTCAGACTCTTGTTTCAAATAATGCATTTCCTTCTTGGAAAGACTTTATTTTAGGATTACTGTTTTATTCCACAGTTTCCAAGAGTCTCCCTCATTATGTAGTTATATCCATCATGAACAAAAAGTTCGGCTTTATGTCAAGATCAGTAATGTTTCACTTAACTGAAAAAAAGCAAAGTGGAACCTTTCTCTCCTAATGATCTTTTATTTTGCACACTTCATGTTTCTACTTAATTTAGCACATAGTTTCCTAGCTGCTTTAAATCAATCTTGAGCATGTCCTGCCACTGAAAACAGCATATCCCCCTTCTGTCTGCATCCACACATTTTTACCATACTTTTGTCAGCTGTGGAAATTGTTTGGCTGTTTGCACAGCAAGTTAGAATCACACATGTACATGAAGAAAAAAAATTTGTATCTGATAGGGATATATAAATCTGATATGTACTTTCTTTAACTAAGTCCTCTACCCAAAAGCATCCACCTTCAGCTTCTCCAGTTCTCTGGTAATCTTCATAATACCCAACCACATAAATAGGAATTCAGTTACAACTGAAGGTCTAAAAGCTGCAGAACACTATCTTAATTCAGAGCGAAATTTTTTGCTTGGTCAAAGCCAGTAAAGCAAAATGCTTTAAGGGACTTGAATGGTGAACTGGACATAGCACAAAGAACTTTTGCTCATTTACATAAAAAATACCTACCTGATAAAGACTAATCTCATAAAAGCTGGTTAAGTCATGAGAGTAAAAAGACAAAATGGCTTTGGAGGCATAAAAAAGGTGCATGGGAATGGAAGGCAACTGAAACATAAAAAGACTGAAAGATTATTTTTCACATTTGAGGTCTTTTCAAACATTCCCACGGGCAAGTGACGAGGGTGAAGACCTTTAAATAAGTAACAGAGATTTAGTGAGTAGATTGTCATTGAAATCATGAAAGTAGTTAGTTTAAGTTATTCTTAAGGAAGAGACATTTTATGCCTTAGGATTTCTAGACTTGGCTAATAAGAGAACAATTTAGTAGCAGAAGAATAGCTATTCAAGAAGGATGCAAAATGAGCGAGAACAGATGTGGTCTCACAGAAAACTGAATATAACCTATACCAGTACAAAAATGTCACCTTCCTACCAAACAAAGCTAATAAAAAAAGAAAACCTGGTACAATTTTACCAAGTCATGAGATCCGGAGCTTTTTCTACATTTTATGAACATAAGACTATTAGCTACTCCCAAAAGCACAGCGTGAGATTGGTCTTTGGAGTTTCCTCCAGCCAAAGGGGTTTGCTTTAATTTCTTTAAACAAAGTAGCATAACAAGCTATTACTCAACATTTCTCTTTCAGTCCTGCAAACAAAGATTCCAACAGAGCCATGGAAGTTCTGACTTTGTTTGTGACCTTCCAACAATAACACTTGTATTCAAAATAGAAAAGATAGATATGGTCCTTAGTTACTCTTTAAGCTTCTGAAAAATTGCATCACAAGCACTGATATCCTTTTACTCAGTATAAAGATTTTATGTATAAGGATTTTATTCTGATATACAAATTATTTGACTGAATAAAACCCTTATACATTCAAGGCATACGTATGGTAAGGAATTACAGAAAGCAATTGCCTTTCATTTCATCTAGGCTGAGAAGTTAAAGGTCAGAAAAACATTTCTTCTGTTTGTTTGCCTTAGTGAATTCTGATTTCTCCTCACCCCTGTGTGATACAGCCTAGAAGAACAATTTTACATAGATGGCTTAGTCCATGGTTGTATGCCTTTTCTAATTTTACATTCAAAATTATCCAGATACAAAGAGACTTACATCTTTTAGACAAACTTCCTCAGCAGCTGGTTTAAAACTTATTTACTGCTATTTCTATCTTGTTTGTGACTAATAAACCTGGAATAATCCTGAACAGCTGTCAGCCAACAGGTGCTTCTGAATAACATTGAAACACCATGCCATTGTTTCCTTCACCAGTACAATCAGGCAGGCAGAACAACTTTAGTATTTTTAATATTACTTTTAATATCCTGTAGAAACTTAGATGGGAGAGAAAACCTTACTGCAAAATTAAGAAAGCACATCCTACCATATTTTTTTTTACAGCTACATATTTCACAAGATCATGAGCAAAGTTCTTCCTCTGAAAGCTGAATGCAACTGACAGGCAGTGAGATGAACATAGAATACATGAAATGTTCTTGAAAATGGTGTCTTGAGTTTCATTAAGTTCTAGAGCATGTTCACTTGCAGTCTGAAGCCAGCTACAATAACTTGCCATCAAAATTATTTTTTCTAAGTTAACTCTTTGTGCTTCAAGGCTTTCCTTGCACTGAGAGACACTGAGAAATCAAAGCTATGTGAGTATCAGTTCTGTATCTAAAAAAGCCATTGTTCACAATATTAAGTCTCTAATACTGCACAACTGATGTAGTTAAACTTCTCTGAACTTCACTTTTATTCTAATTCTGCAAGAAGTATTGTAATTGGAACTTGGAACTCCAGCACTAATAATAAAAGGCACTTTCATAATGAATCTATCATTTGGCTTATATGGAAACCTAGAGTAGAACCTTGCTATGGTGGCTGACATGCAAAATTTCCATAATAGAAGGAAGAAAAAAAATGTTTTCTTAAAGTTATATATATTCCTGGAACCAAAATCACATGTAAGCATGTCTTCATTTATTTAAATAATGCTTTGATCTTGCAAATAAAACACATTAAAATAGCAATTGTTATATTCCTGACAATAAATTACTAAAATTAATAAAAAATCCTGAAGATTTTCATGGAACGACTCGATTTATAATGCTGCTATGAAATATATTACGTGGTCAAAGTTGTTAAGGGATGTTGCACAGCCTTGTTATGCCTTCATTCTTCCCACCTAGGCATTCTTTCAAGGGTTTTCAACCTTATTAGCAATCAGACTTCACTGTTCAGCTTGTCAGGCGTGCACTCTGTGGGGACTCAGAAACCATCAGTCAAGACAGCACTATAAATATGCAAATCTAAACAAACTAACAACCCACACAAATTTTCACCTTTTTTTTTTCCTTTAAGCTCTAGCATTATTTTGATGAAAGGCACAGTCCATGGAGACTAGAAACCAACCTCTACAACTGATAGAATCTCCCCTTCTCTCACTGTCCATTTCCTTGGTGGATGCAGCAGCAGACTTGGTCACACAACTGCACGAACTTCATCTTTTGCCATATACAAACCATCTCCACCTCTAAGGGAGCTTCACTTCTTAATCTCTTTTTTTGAGGACAAATTCAACAGTGTGTTCTAACTTTCTTTCTTCAATAGTTAACTGAAGACATACGTAGTTAACTGAGACACTGGCACAGGTTGCCCAGGGAGGTGGTAGATGCCCCAGCCCTGGCAGTGTTCAAATCCAGGGTGGATGAAGTCTTGAGCAACCTGGTCTAGTGGGGTGGTGTCCCTGCCCGTGGCAGGGGCAGTTGGGCCTAGGTGATCTGTAAGGTCCATTCCAACCCCGAAAATTCTATGATTTTATGAAAGTTATTAAGAATTAACTACTAACAATAGGGTTAAAACTATTAACTATTATCAACCTATTAACAAAACTATTAACAATGGGGTTTTTTTTGTTTTTTGCTGCTCACATTCTCATGTGCAGAAGGTTCTTTTTAGATTCTTTTTATTTATCTTAAAATTCTTTCACTATTTCAACAGCCCAAATACTACTTTCCAGTTACTGTAATTTTGAAAGCTATGTATACTTTCCATCACAGAAACACCATTGTGCAACTGAAAAAGTAACACATAAGTGACATCCACAAATATACAAAAAAGTAAAGTATATAAATATTTTATATTTATCAGTTCTAGCATAATTATCACAGATGGATATCCATTTTGCAAGTGATCTGTGTCTAAATCTAATTAAAATATCCTGCCTCCAGATGCTGGGTGATCCAAGAGGACACAATTTTAAAATTTTCATTCTTTGTTTTGAGCATACATAAACTTTTCAAAACTAAATTTACAAGGAAGACAACAGACAAGTAGTGTTATCTGTACAAACATTAGGTCTTTTTTGGTTAAGCTCTGTCAATAGGCAGAATTAAATTATGCCCCTCAAGAGATACCTCTTAATTAGCTAATATAAGCAGGCTGAATTGTACTATGGAGATGCCTAATTCTTGCCTCAGTTAAATGAGAAAAATGCTACCAAAATACTTATAGGAGAATTTCCTCCTTCTGGGATTTAATAGTAATTGTACTAACAAATCTCACAGTACTAATTTACAAGTGTACAGCTTATCCTAATAAAACCAGAGTGGGTGGAACTACAACACACACAAGCAGTCTATAACAAATGCTGCTTGAATATTTATTCTAAATATTAAATTTCTTCAAGAAGTCCAAGAATTTCCAGAATACTAGTCAAGTGTGATTCACTTTGAAAAAATTCTTAGACTAAGTGGGCCGTGTACATGAAGTTGCAAGGTAAAGTAGCACTTCTGCATAGAAACTGGCATCATACCATACTGCAATGGAATCTCTCTCATGCTTATGAAATTAAATAACTAATATGCTTCTTATGGAAAAACTGCATGTAGGAAATAATTTTGTCATTTGGAATACATGATGTATTATTGTGATAATCCATCAACTACAAAATATTAAACAAACAGGATGCAGTCATCCAGAACTAATGGAACATTTTGTGTAGGGATTATTTAGTTTGATGGCTGGGAAGGAAGATGATGTATGGAAACAAACAGGATAACAATAAAGCAGCTCAAAATAAGCAATTCTTGAGTTAGAATTTAAGAATCATTATGAAAGAAATATTTGCTCAATAGTTGGACAGGCAAAGGTTTCACTGAAAGTAAATCAATCACAGAATGACTAAACCTTTAAGGTTGGAAGGGACCCCTCAGGATTGTATACTCCATTCCCTCTACACTGTGCAGGGTCAGCTACCACAGATTTCTTAGGACCTTGTCCAGTCGAGAATCCAAAATCTCTCTGGGCAACGTGTTTCAGTGCTTGATCATCCTAGCAATAAAATTTTGGTTCTTATGTTATTCCTGTATTGCTGTTTGTTGAATAAGCTTTTTGTCCTTTTACTAGGCACTGGTTAGAAGAGCCCGATTTTGTTTTCTTCACTCCCTTCCATCAGGCATTTTACATACATTGACAAAACACTCTGAAACTTTCCTTCTCAAGGCTAAACAATTTCCTCTCTCTCTGCCTCTCCTTCTATGTCAGATGCTTCAAGCCATTAGTCATCATCTCTGGACTTGCTCCAGTACATCCACATCACTCTCATACTGGGGAAGCCAGAACTGGACATAATACTCTAGGCTTCCCCTCACCACTGCTGAGGAGAGAAAAAAGATCACTTCTTTTCACCTGCTGGCTATGCTCTTACTAACACAGCTCAGGATGCTCTTTGACCTTCTTTGTCACAGGGGCACTTGGCTGGCACATTTGTAACTTAGACACCAGACCTCCCTCTGTTGCACTTCATGAGGTCCTTGTCAGTCCCATCTCTCCAGTCTGTTGAGGTCAGCCTGTCCCTCTGAATGGCTGCACAACCATCTCCTGCATCATCCACTTTGCCCAATTTTATAATGTGCTGTGGGTAAATTCTACCCCATCATCCAGGTCATTAGCAAAGATGTTGAACAGTATTGGCCCTAATACTGACCCTTCACTAGTAACTTGCATACAGCTGTCCTTTGAGCCCAGCAGTTCAACCTGTGCTCAGTCCACCTCACTGTCTACATATATTGTGTGTAGATATGTATTTCAGCCATTTATAAAAAGAGGATGTTAGGGAAGACATTGAAAAAGGTTTTGATGAAATTAAGGCAAACATTATCACCTGCTCTCCCTTCATCCTTTAAGGCAGTTATCGCATTGTAGGAGGCTATCAGATTAGGTAAGCATGATTTCTCCTTTACAAATCCATGCTGACCACTTACAACTACTTTGTGGACCTTTATATGTTTGGAAATGGCTTCCAGGATAGAAAATGGTTCATCCCTCAACTTCCCAGGGGTCCAGGTGAAACTCAACAGACTGTAGTTTCCTAGACTCTCCTTCTTGTTCCTCCTGAAGACAGGAATGGCAACCAGATCTGTGGAATATCTAATTTTTTAGGGAAGGGGATGTGTAGTACCTGACCAAAGTATATGGCACACACGAAGTATGCAGTCTGAAGAGAGCATCTAGAACATCAACACAGCAATGGTTAGATTATATGAAACATATTTAATTAATAAATTGATAGTACATGTGATTGCTTTTGTAAAAGATTTCAAGAAAATCAGCCAGCTTGTCTTCTATCTTCAACATCATTTGCCATAAGTAACCAAAATGACATTGATAATGTAAGCAGACAGGTACCTAAGCCTCTTCACTTATTTGTGATCACTGCAGCAGCACACCATAACTAGTCCTCCATAGCAGATGATTTGCCAGTAAGACAAATACAAATATTTCAGGTGACATATATGCTCCTTACACAATAAGAAATGAGAAAACTAAGTACCATATTCAACTTAAATTTTAGTCCTCACCCATCTTGAATATTCTTGCTTGACACACATACCTTCTTCTTTTCTTTTATAAAAAAGTTTGGATTCCTGACAAAAGTTTCTAGAAAATTTGTTTTAACTAGTTTCAGATTGCTCGATGACACCTGACAATGTTGTCACTGTCTGCTAAGAGGTGAATAAAACCCACATACTGTAAAACATTACACTTACATTCCATCATCTTATCCTCTAGATGACAAAAAAAAATCAACTAATTATCACAGCCAATTTCACTGCCAATCTTACCTGCTCACATTAAAGGAAAAGAAAGAACTGGCTGGATACTGCTGAAGTAATAGCTTTGTAGGTAAGTGATATACAAAGACAAAGTTACACAGATTTGTGTATGTAAACTGACCATGTTACACAAAGATCTGTAACAAACATGTAAAAGCTTTCCTACTTCTGCAGTTACATGTTAGATATTCAAGGCAAATCACAGACACGAGAAATCCTCCTTACTTTAGAAGAAAAGCAAAAAATCTTACGTCGTGTCCTTTACTTCGCACTTTGGTTGCAGCAAATTGGAAGTAAACAATAGATATAAGGGTGAACTGAACTATTTTCTCAGATTGCACAGTTATTTCCACAGCTAGCTGCACCAAAGTGTCTGTGGGTTTGAGCCTGTCAAATTCTCAGGAAAGAGCCTGGAGAGCAACCTGCTATTCCCAAATGCCAGTTTCTTCCACTGCAGATACACACATGCCCTAGAAAGACTAATGTCTATCCTTCCAGTTGAGTCATCCATTTCTAATAGCTGTCAGAGTTGCCAGTATCAATATACTATAAGCTATTTATGAATCCCTCAATGCAAATATCATGAAAAAAAATTCTAATTTGTAATGCTGAGGTAATATCTCATCCACAGGGGAAATAAAAAAAGGTTTTCATATATACCTTCCAGAAATTTGTCTTGTTAGTAATGAGCTGCTAATTTCATTATTCTTTGCATATAAAACAATAAAAGAAGAAACAAAAAGTTTTTAACCAAAGAGAAATTACTTAGATGTATTTTAACTCTCCTTTTATCAGATCAGATTTATTCACATTCTATTCAGTTGTCTAACGCATATTTTAGCACAAGTATTTGGATGATGTGGTCTTTGCATGCTGTATTAATCCACATAACTTTGACTACACTGTAAAATATACATTTTTAGAAGCAATTAATCCTTGAACTTATTTCTTTTAAATCAGGGGCAACATTCTACAAGTTTGGGAGTATGTTTTCGTTATTAAGATGTAATATTTCAGAACAGTAATTAAGTGAATGAAGAAAGTTATTAAATGAATGAACAAACTACATTTCACTGGCAGCACTGCTCTTTTATAAAATGCAAAGGCCGAACAAGAAAATTTATCAGATATTTTGCAGTACTAGAACACACACAGAATTTCAGAATTATTTACCTTTATTATAACAATTCAATTTACATATTCAAAATACTATTAGACAAAATACATTTCCCCCACTACAGTAACTTTTTCTGAAAACTAAGTAATTTTGTGAAATATTGGACATTCAAGATTTTACAAACTGTTGTGAACTCTAGTCTTAAACTATGCAATATTTTTAAAAAAAAAAAAAAATCAAATCTATCATGTTATGCCAAAACAACTCAATCATGAAATGATTGCGACTCAATTTCCAAACTGATATGGAAGCACCATGGGAATCTGAGAAAAAGAAAGTGGCAAAAATGTTTCAAAAGCAATAGGGATGGCCTGGCAGTGATTGAAGTTGCAGTTATTCATGGTAACAGAAACACAATTCTGGATGATGGGCAGCACCTTTTACAATCACTGCAACTTCTCAGCTATTAAATTCAGATCAACCCTTAAAAACTTCTGTAAACTTAGAAACTCACCTCCCTGTTTACCTTAAGACTGCAACTTTGATAAACTTTGACTCCTTTGAAATCAATTTCCCACTGACTCCACAGATGCCAGGGCTCTTTCCCATACGTTAGCCTTTCATAACATACATAGCATGTTAAATAATATTTCCTAAAATAATTCTGGGAGTAAATCAGGGGGCTGGTGTTGCCCTGCTGAGAGGAAGAGAAATCTGTGTATTTTAGGAAATGTTGGATTATTTTAAATACAAGTGTCCTTGTTCACATGGCCTCAGAGTTCAGCTAAGCAGCGGGAAATGATGAACCCTTCTCTTCAATCAAGTCATTCCTGAAAGGTCTATTACCAGTCTGTAGCATTTCCATCAGGCCCCTTCCTCAGACTGGTACCAAAAGGAAGATTCTCTTCCAAATTTCAAAGAAGCAGCAGGACACACTGTCAACTCCAGACTTAGATTCTTCACATCAGTGTATCCCAAAACATACAGTCTTCTCTACCAAAATATTCCCACAGGATGTTAAAATGAAAGGCATCTAAAATGGTCCATAGTAGGACATTATAAGGTCTGGGACTGTATTGTCATGTGTGCCTTAAGCCCTCAGTCAATTTGACTGAGCAAATAGGTTTTGATGTAGCTAGCAACTATGGGGAAGAGATATTCCACAGCTCACAGCACCACAGGAAAAAAACAGATCCTGCAGTTAGACCGGGATTGCATTTTAAGTTCTCTGCAGTTGGTAGCTGAATGCCCTAATTCATCAGCACTGTTCCTAGTTAATAGACATTCAAATTATGCTAACCTAGCTGGAATCAAGGAATGCTGGTGCAAAGGATGAGACCTGCCAGGAAAGACAGCAGGCCAAAAACATAGCTTGCAATAAACCTTCACAGTGTTTTCCTGTAAGAGCTAAGGATACAGACCACAGAGCAGCACCATAAAGCTCCAGAAACCTTTATATTCTCACACAATACCCACTATGTGCTATTTCAAATAAGCAATAAGTTCAAGGCTGTGTTTCTATCCAAAGATCTCTTAAAACTCTTCCTAATTTGTATATCTCCACTGTGCAACACTCCACCCACTGCTGTCTTCATCACCTTGAATTTTACACAGCATTGTTTTGTTATCTTTTCTTACACAGCAGCATTTAAAAGTTTAGAAACATATTCTGATTATTCTGTAGCTGGAGAAACGGCACACATTTATCAACACTGTTACTTCCTCAAGGCCTTGCTTTGCATTTCACCTGATTTTTTAAAAGATTGAAATCAAAGTAATCAAAAAGATAAAAACAATGGGATAAAAGTTCAACATGACAACAGAAGGTATGGTAAGATTCCCAAGAAGGAAAGAATTTTCCAGCCAGACAGGTGGAAGAATGAAGAATAAATGAGAGTTGCAAAAAGTTGAAGTCTGCTAGTCTGAAGGTGAAGGCTGCTAGTCTGAGGTACACAGACCTGCTTCAGTGTACTGCAGAGCAATTTAAGAGCCTTCTGTTAGCACAGGCACGTTAGATGTATGTGCTAGAGAACCCTGTAATTGCATTGTCCACTCATTGATTTAGGCCTTAATGAGATTGGAATAGATTTAGGGACGTGCTTCAAGTTTAGAAAAACTGCTTTGAGAATAAAACATGCCGTAAGTGGAGACAGCACTTTGAAACAGCACAGTTCCTCCAAATCAAAGGGCTAGTGTAGAAAAATCACAATAGAAGCTTAGTCACCCAGATCTTGGAAAGGTAATTAATCCATCTGTCTCCTCTGAGGTGAGCAGGGGTTCCTTGAAGGCTCAGTGGTTACAGCAAGTTTACACAGTGCATTACAGACACTAACATAGCTCATGTCAGGAGTCAATTCACAATGTGAATCCCACTTTCTGTATTAATACAATAAACCAAACAGACCCCAGAATATCTGTTTACCAAACATACAGTTTCAATTCGTCTCAGATTATAAAACACTCTGGGATCTTTAATATGGGGTGTGTGTATCTCTAGGAAATCACCTCCAAACATTAGAAATCTAGAAAACTTCAAATACTACTGGACAGATACCTACTATTGAACAGACTCCTAAGCTTAAGATGAATTTGGCTTCCCTAACTTCAGCTGCCTCTTTAGAGAAAGGCTTCTTCAAAAACACAGTCCCTCAAAATGCTATTTAATATTATCCAAAATTATGATCATTACAGTCATCTGTGACAGATCAAAGCAACACATTTCTGAGCCCTATTGCTCAAGAACTTCAAACCCTGTACCTGCAAATGATACAGCACTTCAGGCCTTGAACACAGTGATTAATTAATTTGAAGTGTTTGATTACACCAAAAGAAGGATTCTGCAACTGCTTAGACCTAATTTGTTTTTAAGAATGCCTGAGCGTACATAATGATGTTTCTCAGCTGACCTCCTACAACATCAACTTCTAACTTTATTTTCATGTAGTTTTTAGGTTTTACTGTTGCCTTATAATAGAGTTACACCACAATATTACTTTGCAAGTGACATATTAACAACTACAAATTCATTTACTAATAGCATACAAAGAAATTACGGGGAAGTTATTTTAGTCTCCGTGATCAAAAGCAAAATGTTGTGAAACAATAAGGGAAGTCACAAGTACATCGGCTCAGAACACCCATGAATAAGAACGCTGAGTATGTTTAAATGTACTTGAATAAAATATTGAAAAAAAGGAGCATTATCTGTTCACCATCCCCAATGTCTTTAAGAGCTAAGTCTCATGAGAAAGGATTTGCTCCTGACCATGAAACTTCAGAAGCTGCAGAGCCATTCTAGGCATCGCATCTGGCAGCAATACTGTCAGTTTTGGTTGATCTATATTTAACATCTGATACCTAGAGACGAGAACCTTTTATTTAACCAAATCTGCACAAGGAACTGACCTATTTACATTTATAGGGATACATTTTGTATTCATGGCCATACACCTGTAACAGACATAAATCAAAAAAGGATAAAATAGGTTATGAATAAATGGGGGTGGTGAGGGAGGAATGAACAGTGAGATACTTAAAGGTAGTGCTCTGTGATTTACTTCAAAAGAATAAAATGTGATATTCTGTCTTTGAATGCCTAATAAAAACAGGTATTTCAGACTTGCCAAGTAATTAATTTGTAGAATATGCTGCGCAGATGAGCGAGACAGTTTCTCAACAACAGTGAAATATTAATACTTTTGCATTTAAAATCCTGTATTGCTTCAAACTGTACTAAAGTGAGTCCCAAAGTTCAGGAAAGCAATTTATGCTCTGCAACAGTAACATGAGTACCCCCAGCTAGCCCTGCAGAAAACTAGAACATAACAGAAACCTCATCTAAAACATGGCTAGCTGCAGCAAGCAACTGGTTCTTGTGATTAAACTACAGCCTAATTTGGAAATGGAATCCAATAGCTTGAGGTTAAAACATCATGCCCCCACCTCACAGTCTGTTTCATTTTAATTGACATGAAATAAAAAAAGCCTGTTCAGGTCTTTCCTTATGGAGTTGGTACTTCAACTATATAACACTTACCTTCAAAGGGGTGGAGGAAGGCTCTCATGTCAGAATGGTTTCCCTTTGGACAAACAGTATAAAATTAAAAGTTACAAGAAATAAACTCATGTTCAGTTCATGAAGCAACCCTTTCTACTGCTGAAAATGATTCTTCACTGATTTAACAGGCCCCAAAAGCAAACTGTAAGACCTAAGCCCAGTGATTCTATCGAATGAGAGGAATATTCCAGTGATAACAAGAAAATGTAGAAATTATGCCACATAGATCATGAAATTAGAAATTCATGTGTATGTTTGCAGATATCTAGCACACGGCTGAGCATCTAGCATTCCTCTCCTTTACAGATGACTTATGCAAAAGAATTTCACTTTTCCATCCTTCTCGAAGAATTGTAGAAATTTTAGAGTTAAAATTAACTCAGAGCAACCTGAATTTCCATTTTGTATATTTTCATCTATCATGGACAGGAATAAAGGAACTGAAGAACAAATGGTCCTATCCCCTTGAAACCACAGTAGTCTTCTGGAAGAGTTGAAGGGGATTTTGTTCATTTTGCTTTATTTTAACATTTGTATTCCTAGCTATTAATTTTCTTTCTAGAGGAGAACATTATGAACCTGGAAGAATCAGATGTGCATTGCCAATCAAATGTGTGTTCAACCATTTATTCAGTAAGCAGCCATGAGTATCCAAACGTGATTCTTAGCTCCAATAATTATAAATCTAGAATTTGACCACAGCATTATTTGCTGAATTCAAAATAACTTTCAATATTCAGAAGTTCTTTGTATTCCACTAGCCCTGATATGCTGACTAGGAAGAGGAGTTTTATATCTAAGTAAGAACTGTACTAATCTAATATTAACTACACAAACATGATAAAAGAAAATTCTCTAATTTTCCAGTAGTATATAGAACCTACAAAATCAATAACAGTTCAAGCAAGTGCTTTGAATTTAACATGAGACAAATTTTTTTACTTAAAATCAAGAAGCAAAAATAAGTGGTTTTCATTAAATCTTGCCGGAGGACAGTTATTTCAAATCTTGCTATTTAAATACAGATGTTTCTTGAAAATAAGAGCATCAAAAGAACTGAAACTAAGAACAAGGTAAAGCTTTGTCAAAGGCAAACTATTTCACACCGAGTGACAGAGTAACCTCTAGAAATACAGTTTCCAGCTCTTCTGCAATAGTTTATTGTGCTCCTAATCAAACTGAAAATTCACAATATGCCCCAGTACCAAATGCTCTGAATTAGAATGTGAACAGTACAAAAAACTAACGAAATTATTTCCATTTCAGAAAGTATATGAAAACAAACTTAGGATTTCATGCTGAGATTGAAGGACATTACACACCCAGAAAAAAAACCCATGAGTTTCTTTGATTACAAATAGGCACTAGGAACCCAAAATGGACAGGAAAATTGAACAAATGAGAGAAATGGACAGAGTTTCTCAAGTTCAGAGCTACATTATCCTAATCAATTCTGCTTTTACTTTAGGCTAACTATTGTATTGATACAAGGATTTATTCACATTGCTTACTTACTTAATTACTAACTTAATAATCAAAATATACCATATCTTTTGAATTCAAAGAGCAGTGTGATTCCACCCACAGCTTTCAGGTCCCAGTTTTCTTTAGAGCCAGTGGACAAAACCAGTCTGTGATCCAGTATCTGTTCAAGATTCCTGCAGTATGCAGACTGGTGAGCAGTCTGGTGGTTATTTCAGTCATAGCAATTACCCATCACTTAAGAATTCATTCCTGTTGACACAGGAACTTGATTATCTCATCCATTCTTTAATACTTTGAATTTTTTTCTCCTTCTCACCACAGAATTTCAATTCTCATCCACAGAACTTTAAGTCTCAAAGTAATGCCAAATCTACTTGGAAAACATGAGTAAAAAGCACAGAAGAAATGCCACAAGTATTATTTTAAATAATCACTGTAACCAAAATGCACTAAGTGGAGTGGATGACCACAATGGGCGTCATAAAACCTAATCCCAAAGCTCCTTTAAATCAATGACAGCTTTTGGATCAGACCTAGTTAGCAGCAATTAATTACCAGAGCTGTCAGTTTAAAATCTTTCACTAATATTACATTCATGTCAATTTAAAAAACTTAAATCCTCTCAAATAGTTTAAGACCAAATTCCTCTTTCATGTTTGCATCCTTGGAGCCTTAGAAACAACATACCCTACAGTCCCCAAAACAGAAATGTTGTGGTCTTGCAAGTGTATGGAAACTCATTTGAATGTCCTCAGACATAACTGGGGATGCAAGGAAAATGTTTTTATCAAGCAGGAAGACTGAAGCAACTGCCTAAAATAAAACACATGTGCAATAACCAAAGAGTGATACTGCAGATGGCTGTAACAACGTTTATGTAAAATCTGATTATTTCTCTGATTTTTGGCACAGTGTATAAAGAAGCTTATTTTTTTCCCCCTACATGTGTAATGCCTTTACCAGACACATTGAAGAGCTCAACAAACATATGCTTCCTATGCTACATCTAATAGAACACATTGTCCCATGAGATAAGGTCCTGTCGTGAAAGGAAAGTCAAGAAACATTCAGCTGGAGAAACTCAACCAAAATACAGGTGTTAGAGTGTAACAATGCTCCATCAGTCTGCAAGCTTTAGAAAGAACCACAGAAGCATTCAGCACAGTATGAGGGTTATTAAGACATCAGCTGCAACAGCATTTCCAGACAAACATTTGCTATGACTAAAATGTTTGAAATTTTTTTCCTCGTTTTTTCCAAACTAATTCATTGTTATACAGAATAGTAAAATAAACCACTCTGTTACTGTTCTGTTACCTCCTCCTGGAAAATGGAGTATGACAGTGTGTAGTTACATTAATTTTTTAAAAAATATGAGAATATAGGAAGTAAATTCATATTAGTTTCTTCAAATAATTACTTTATGAATTATAGTATGTTCAGCTAGACTGATAATAATTACTAGACTTCATAATTTCTTGTGAGGCTTACACTTCGTTCAAGAAAATTGCAAAGTATTTCCTGGAAGGTCACTTTTCATTTTGGGATTTTTTTTTGTTTTTTGGTGTTATTCTAAGGTTTGTACCAGAAAAATGAAAAAATGTCTCAGCCTAAAGAAACAACACAAAGAGAGTCAAAAGCCAGACACACAGAAAGTAATTAAAAAGTTGACAAACAAAACTTTTTGCTAAAATCTACAGCTCAGAGAAAAGCTGAGCCCTGAGAAGAAACACCACAACACAGGCAGCAGGAGAGAAACTGCAAACACTCAAATCAACATTACCCATTTTGAAGCATGCAGAGCAGGAATAATCTGCCTACTCCAGTGACAGAGAGTACTGCTCCTAAACATATGGATTTGTAACTTAAAACCTAGGGTTGAAGCTTTGCTAGAGCATTTTGCCTTTGACCAGATTTGCTGCAGGCAGCTCTGAATCCTGAGAAACGATATCCTTTATTCTGCAGTGAGAAAGAACAGCAGCATAAGGACAGGTTTCTCATAGCCTTGGGCATCATTACAAGACACTAACAATAAAAACTGAAGAAAAATAAAAATAGTTTTTTCTTGTGTCACTGCTTCCCCCCGGCTGCAACAGAATAGGCTGCATCAGAAGAGAACAAATGGCTATTCATGATTAGTAACAGAGTAAAACATAATAGTTTTGTGTTTTGCCACCCACCAGAGAGCCCAGATGCTGTTTGTTGAGCTAGCTGGACAACAACATTCTAATGCAACTTCCTCTTGCAAGAAGAGACTTAATGTCTCCTTTGAAAAAGTTCACCTCTCATGGGATCTTCTTAGTAGATTCTTTAGTGCTCATGCCCCTTAGTAATCTGCAGATTTATTACTTCATTTTACCTTACAGGAAAATCCTTCAGGAAGATCCTTCAGAGGACCATGCAGATTTCTTTTTATGCTGTACAAGCAGTGAAAGGGCTTCTCTTACCTTCACACCAACTTCACTTGCTTCCTGGTATATGAAAAGGTGCTCATGAGTATATGCTCTTGGTCAAATTTTTGAGAACACTCTAATATTGATGAATTCAGAGGAGAAAGTCAGAAGACTGCGACAGCTTCAAATCTGATGTAAATTTAGCATGAAAATGGAAAGGGTTTTTTCATGTTACTGAATTATAGAATTCATCTCAGACAGACATGATATTGTGTCTACTATATTATGTATCCATGTATTAGACACAGGAGATTCAAGATGATAAAATGTCATGACGGAAGGTGAACACCAGGACTCTATTCTAGATGAATCTCTAACCTGCTTCCTCACCTTGCTGCTTGAAAAGACCATCCTAACCAAGATGTTAGGAATTATTTACACAATCTCACTAATTTTCCTGGAGGTTTTTGAGAGCTTGAATGTTGTAAAGTGATATGTTGTACATTATCAGCAAGTCCTGATCTTTCTAAATGCATAATCAGTGGCAGATATATAATAGAGCACTCCACATGTTAAAAAAAAAAACAAAGTGAAAAACCTCAACAATTCACCAAACCAAACATACCCCCTAAACACAAAAACTGCAGAACTCAGGCCCTTGTAGTAGGCCTATACTCAGGGCCTTACATTTGCAGTACATAAAGGAGTAGAATCTCCTGTCCTTTCAGAAGAATCTTCAAAATTATCCCAACATTATCTCGAGAAAAGAACAAGAAGCAACTCATTTCAGTAGTGCTATATTTTAAATTACTTAATAAGATCCATAGTAATAAAGGAGAAGCATGAAAAAGTTGAAGTTACTATTTGAAACTGATAGAAATTGATCTTATGAAAGGCTTCTCAGATGGTGAAAATTATCAAAAAAGTGACAGGAACAGATGGTATTTAAGATAACTTAAGCAAAGAATCAGCCCATGCTCCAGGTTCATTAATATTAATGAATGCAGTGTTTATAGTGTTCTCTATGAAAAGTGCTGTTTTCCTGCTAAATAACATGATGAAGTAATCCCCACTCCTTTTTTTTTATCATTTAACTTCTGCTCACTTTTTTGACTATTCTCATAAAGTCAACTATCTGAGTGCCCCAAAGTTTCTTTCTGTTTGTATCACTATCTACTCTTTTTCCTTTGCCTAAGTGTCAGCTATGATGTGGCAAAGGCAGTTGATCCTGAAATATCTATGTAGCAATCTCAACAACAAGCTGACCAGTTTTATTGGCACTAACAAGAAGAGCGAAGGGTGAAACACAAGTGCAGAGGACCAGGTGTCCATGATGTAGGTATTTAGTGGTACTTTAAACTTATTTTGGAATAATTCCAGTTGATCCTGTGTACTGGACAACAGATCGCAACTTTAGTTTAGAACAACCTGATGGGAATCCAATTTATGCACTCTGGAATGCACACACCCCAAAAAATGAGTAAAAAAATAATAAGCAGCAACTAGGAAAGATAAAATCATAGAATCATTAAGACTGGAAAAGACCTTTAAGATAGTCAAGTCCAACCACCATGTTCACCAACAAGATACACACTCAAAACACACTCCTGATCAGATATCAAATGCAAACATGGGGATGGAAAAATCTTCATCAGGTCCTCATGTATCTCAGAACTCTAAATCTAAATCTCATGAAATGACAACGAAAGGTTTCATAGAATTACATCTTAAGATATGAATTGCTGGCTATGATTTTAAAATCCTTGCAATGGATGGAAGAGTAAATGCTTATCATTAATTGGTCACGAAGTGAAATGCAAACACGGTGCTCGCACTGGTGCAGCACCATCATTCAAACAACCAGCAGGAGATCTGCCCTACAGAAGGTGTATGGGACCAAGTCCTGCCAGGGACCTTTACAACTTTACTTAATAATTCTGCTTTCTTATTCTGACCCATTACTCACTCTATGCACCAAACCTTTCCCCTGCCATAGAATTTCAAATTTCAGTCTTCCACATTTCCTATTTATGACTCTGTTCTCCACACATTCGGGTGGTTTAAGATTCTGTACTGCAGGGCTTGGAAATAGCTGAGTATCCAGTACAGGACTGACCCTTAACACCTACTTTGAAAAAATAATTTTGTTAGCCATTAAAATAATGAGCTCTATGACATTTGTTCCCTTTTGAAATCAACCTTGGGCATTAACAAAATGCTCTCCAAAGTAGGAGACACCACAATTAAACAATCCCAAAGATTTGTCCAGATAAAAAAGGCCACAGAAATAATCTCGCTTGTAGGACCACATATGACTACTAATGAGTTTTCAGTGTGCATACACACTCCTCAGAGAACCTTTCATAAGCCCTTCCCCAGCTGGAGGATGCTTGACAGTGCAGCTCCACAGGGAGCCTCTATAAATACTCCAAGGCCAAAATAAATTGTGAGGATGAATAGCTTGCCCTTCATATAATTTACATGCTCAAAGTCACCAAACACTTTGCATATATCAGTAGAGCTCATGGCCTTAACTTATGATTTCCTATGCAATAAGGGGACAGCATCTCTTTTCTTGAATTTGAATCAAGGAAAATAAAAACAAAGAGTAAGGTAATTTATGGTATGCCTACATGCACAAGGGCACAGAGAACTACTAGAGCTAGCCCTGCTTAAACTACTTCAGTTATCAGTAGCAGTGCAGTTGTACTAGGTTGTCTCATAATCTGGAAATACCACAGCCAATAGCTGAGCCGGTTAGTTATCTCTACATGAAGCAGCCATTTAGTTGTTTCAACAACACAGAGCTATACCAAGCCCATAATAGCTAATGAAAACATCCCTGTGCTTCTCAGACTTCGGCTTAAACTCATTGTTGAAAAGTAAATGGAACAGTAACTTCTTGTCACTGGAATTTGCCAACAAATAAATGGAGACAATGGATTTAGATTCTAAATAACTACTAGAAACATCAGAATCAATCAAAGTCTGAGAAAACAGAAGACATAGGAACTGGGAAAGACAATAGGTTAAACATGAAAAGGCTTAGGGGATTGCCGTCAGGGATTTCTGATACTTCTTCTATGTTAGGTTTCTGTCACAAATGAAAGGAAAATTTATCTGGGTAACAGTACTGCCTTACATATATTATAAGTGTAAACCAGGAAACATTAATACATAATTAATGGCACATTTTTATTTATTTATGCAGCCATGAACCTAAAAGAAATATAGAAACCTGTGATTGAGTCTCAGGGATAGCTTTTGCCTTCTCAAATTTTCTAAGACTGAAGTCTTATGGCAGAAGTTTGATAGCTGTTGCTTCTGATATAGGCAACAGGCATAATGGGTCTACATCTCTTTCACACTGTTAGTATTCCTGTGACCTTAAATGAGCATTTAGAAAGCTTCCAGAAATAAACTAGGCCAAAATAAACCACTAAAACTACATATAGTATATGCAGCCTACACAGCACTGTCATATATAAACATAGAGTAGCTTAACTAAGTATGTCTAACAATAGATATTTACTTACATGAAGTGTTTCCATACAGACAAGGTATTATTTCAAAGAACACAATATATTATGAGAATCACAAACTGGTAAGAAAAAAAATAATAATAGAACAACTGACACTGGAAGTGATTTTTGAAAAGATAGGCAACTGTCAGCTTTAAGCTAAATTTAAGATTTGAGGAACCACAAGAAACACATGATATGAATTTATGTACTTACTCTTATATGCTATTTGAAATCCTAGTGTAATAGACTAGTATAAGTCTGTTTTATTGCTTATAGAAAAATAGCTGTCTGCAATTGGTCACTGTGTAGAATTTGATCTTAAGAAAAGGAAATTGTGGATATGAAAAGTGAAAAAAATAAATTTTGTGTGATTGTTTTATGGGACATAGAGGAAAAAAATCCACTATAAAGTGCCAGTTTTACCCTTTAACATCATCTTCTTTCAAAAGAGTAATCAAAAGTTGCTAACTCAAACAAAATGCATGACAAAATCCTAAACAAAATTTGCTAGACAGAAAGAGGTACCAGTGGACAGTAACAGTACTCACAGGACCAACATTTGCCTGCATTCATCAGTTTACCTGGAATTGAAAATGATACTTTCTTTCTTATGTGTTATTTTTGTTTCTGGAGCTCAATGAGAGAAGAAGCCTATACACAGGAAGGAACATGGCCAGGCACTGGCTCAGGTGCAGCTTGAAGATATTTCAGTATTGCTTTCCATCAGGCTCATTTAGCTATCATCTACACAAAGTATTACTAAGAAAAAATTGTGGGTGCCAGTGAGTCTGCAAACCAAATGAATTCCTGATGCAGTATGACTGATATCAGCCTAGTTAGATCTGGCTTATGCACTTCCACAGCTAGCTTTTTACTTCTGTAGTTTATCAGCAGTGTACAGGAATCATTTATATGATTTTAAATCCCAAGAACACTTAACGCTTGCTTCAGTTCCACTGAAAGCAATGAAACTACGACTATGTTTAAAGTAAAATGTACACTTGGATACAATGATGAAAAGTAACCTAAATCATGTTACTGCCATAATTGGATCAGTATCTGAAAAGTCTTCAACTAATGCTGAGCTATGATCATATTCTTTCCTCAAAGCCTAACAAGTCATTTCTTTATACACTCAATAAAAGCAGATGGAGGCTTTAACTCAAGAAAAGCCTTTGTGTAAGGTGCTCTGTGTTAAATAACATGGAAGTCACCACTGTGTTTTGGCTTGAGTCAGTTCCTGAAAGTGCACACTGAGGTGACACTGAAGTAACTGTAAAGGAAGGCAAGAATGCTCAACATCTGGACCTTAGCTGTAAGTGTGTGAGTGTTTATAATATCAAGATTCAGGGAGTTTAGAGAATGAAGCAAAGATTTAAGGAATAGAAAGTGGCATGCATATGAAATAGAAGCAGTCTAGGAAGTCATCTAAGTAATTTTATGAAATCTGATCCACTATACTTGTGAAAAGGAAAAAAATTGAGCAGTTTCTCCAGTTGCAAGGTAACATCAAATACAGTAACCACACAAAACCAGTCCCATAGTAGTTCCCTTACCAGTTCATGCTGGGCCTCACACTGCATCTATGAATAAAAGCATCTGTTTTGAGGGTCCTTTGTAAGTACAGACTAACTAAGTAATGTGGTAACAGGATTGGACTGTCACTACAGGTCCTTTACATCTGCTTTTAAACATACATATTTACTGGTTTGTTCGCTTGGATAAATTCAAATTGGCTACTAAAAATACTATTTAAAAGGAATAAAAATCAATGAAACAAACCAACTCAACTATGCTGGTCCAATAAAACAGCTGTTATTATTTAGGGATAATTAATTCTTTGGTGTACTTACCTGAAATGAGGATCATTTGAACTGTAATATAACTATATTAATGTGAATAGACATTTCTTGCCCCAACTTGTTGATTTTTTGGGTTTTTTTTAATGTTACTAGGTCAACAGACCTCCAAATTCTGCTGAAAAATAAAAAGACCATCGATCAAAGGAAGCATGCTGACATCACCTGGCATAAGAATCCCAAATTAGGGATCACAATATTTCATTAGGAAACTTTTTCTTTTATGCTTGGTAGATAAGAGCATCTTAAATTATCAAAAGCATAGAGTAATTTTTGCAACTGTGTATTTTTTCAAACAATGTCCATGTTAACTGAATGAACCCCTGCTGACACTAGTAGAGGCTATCAAAATATAAGGAGGTTAGAACAATTCCTTTTTTAGTCATGCTTAATCTTCACAAGCATTACATTTTTCTCAGGAAAAGAATCTTCTTGCCTTTCCTCAAGCTCTAAGGTTCTCAGTTTCTCATAGCAAAAGATTATAAATAATCTCTGTAACATTTCAACAGTCAAATACCCCTACAGTTTTTTGGGAAGTGTTCTTCCATGTTGGCATATGGTCTTATACTTTTCTTACACTGGACAGACTTAGGTGCTTTTATCCTTTCTCCCCTTAGGACAGTAATTGACTGTCTTGCAATTAAAGGTCACCATAAAGCCATAAGCATAAAGAAAGGTGTATGAAATGTAGAAGCTGTTTGCATGTATTTCTTGCTAAATGCAGAAAATTGATTTCAGAAAAAAATCACAATGGCACAAAAAATGGCTCAAATTACTTTATATGTGGCTAAATTCTTACAGACACTAACTGAATCAATTGTTCATTTCTTGAAAATGTTGATTGTTTCCACTAGCTAAATATTCAGATGGTGTAGTGGCAAGTGTCTTATCTGGTTTCATTGATTTTTAAATTATGTCTAACTAGGTGTTTCAACAGCTCTATTACCATCCCTCAAAGTTAAACCAGAAAGAAATAAGACAGCCAACAAGTAAGAAAGGGGATTATTACACGTCTTTTAAGATAAGAGAAGCTAATCATCATTCCAAGAAGAAAAAATTTATATTCTCCTACTTTCCTCTTCCCAGTTTTCCATTCATGCATTCCCTATGCATTTTGTCAAGTAAACTATTCTGCTTCTATAGCAAGAACATAGCATAGATCACCAAAGCAGCATCGGTAAAACGGTTCCAATAACCTGAATTTACTATAATATGCAAAATCCCTGATCAGAATTAGATTCTGTTTAGCTGTGATACAAGCAAGGACAGAACAATAATCACAACCTTGTTCCCTCAAGAAATTGAGTTCTAACATAGCAAGAACTCCACTACTCATATTTACTTACTGCTTTTATTATAGGAGTGTCACATTCTCTTGTACAAATCCTTTAAACCAGAGACTACAAACAATGTGGACTTGTGGTAATTTTGTTCAGGTCTTGTTTCCAATCTCACAGATAACAAAAGGGTCTGAAGACTCTTCTCATTATACAGTACATTTAAGGAGGTTGAATAGAAAGGAAGAGCTGGCTCTAGCTCTTAATTATCTTTAAAGAGATAGTGAAGCTAATACAAAGCTTATTCAGAGCTGTAACTCATCCAAAGGGAAGTCTTTCAAATGAGCTGTATGGCATCTATTCCATTAATGCATCCTACAGAGTGTCACAGTCAAAGAAAAATGTTTTCTATGCCAAGCCTGTTATTTACCTCAGTGCAAAAGAAAGGTAAGAAATTAAGTAAAACACCAATCACTTCTTAGATTAAATGATAAATAAGATCGTTCCTTATTTTTACACACAGAAAACAAAATTAGATCACCATTGCAAACAGATATGTTTCTAAGTGTGAAACTTGCAGATCAATTATAGTATTGATCATGGAAACAGAAGGATACAAAAAGCAATATTCTGCAAATTCTGTTCCACATTCAATACTATTTAATATGTTCATTAACTACAGAAATAGAACAAAGAGTATGCTTGTCACAGTGGTACAGTCTGGAAAACAGGTTTAGAGCTCTCCAGCAGCTAGAGAATTCTGAAAAGCAGAGCCTGAAATCCAGAAAATTCAAAACTTACACCAGGAATAATCAGCTCCACAAACACAGGAACACAAACAATTACTGACTAGCAGTTCTATAGAATCATATAGGAGCTACAATGGACCTTAGACCAGGAGTCCCCACGCGATGCAGCTACAAAAAGGGTGATTATCATTCTAGGGCATCTAATCAGAGGCACAGTGTTTCCAGCTTTTAGGTCTCAATAATTCATATCGGAAGTTTTATTAGAAGCTGGAGATTAGAAACAGCAGTAAAAACTTGAAAGACTGAGAGAGATTGCCCAAGATGAGACCTGAGCAATAGTTTCATTTTGACACTGGACTTTAAAAAAAGATCTGGGTTTCAAAAGACGAGTAAATATTAAAAGTCCAGATAACACTGAGCAGAAGAACTCAAGATGTTCTGTTCAAATCAAAACAATTCCGGATACCTGCAGAGGTACTACAAAAGAAGAGAACTAAAATCTGAAACAAACTAAGTCTTTCACATTTTGGATTAAAATTTTGATCAAAATTTCTGAACATCAGAAGACTTCTGTGGATACTGAAAACAAGTTTGGTAAAGTTCAATTGTTTTGTTGGTGTAAATGGCAACTTTCCCAAAGGAGAGCTCTAACTTGAAGCACACCTGCTATAGAGGACATGCCTTTGATGCCCTATTGAAAAAATAACCAGATATCACCTTGTTTATGTATACTTCTCTTCATTTGTGCATGTCAGAAAAGAGAGCAGTGACAATTTGGCGGCAAAGATTTCTGAAGATTCCAGCTGTGGTTTCCTGTATTTGGAGAAAAGGTTGTACTCCAAATGTCTCATGGGCACTAAAAGTTAATGGGAAATTTTTTCTTCTAACCTTTTTGCAACTCCATTTGCTGGCTGGAGGTAATAACCTTTCTCAGCCTGACTTGGCAGGGGATTCTCTCAATATTAAATACAATTATGGAAAATATTATTGAACAAACACAAAAACATGAAGAAGGAATAGATTTACTTTTGTGTTCAAGACAGGGTACAAATGGAAAGCAGGAAGACAGGCAAAAGACCACATCTGATGATTAAAAGAAGCCTGGAAAAATCTTATACTTTTGTAACACCCAGTAATAAAAACCAAACAGGATATGTCCAAGAAACAGAAGATTGTATAGCAAACAGATGAACAAGGTTAAGGAATAACCTTTTTCTGAAGATGTAAATTCTAAAGCTTCCAGCTTCCAAATGCTCATTTGCAGTGTTATGCATTCTATATGTTGGGGGTGTGCTGGGTGTCAATGGGAGAAACCTACACTGGTAAAAATGGAGAAACAAAAAGAAAGACTACTGAGTGATTATATAACTGTTCTGTGTCACACTGTACATGAAAACTCAACTTGAATACTTCTGAACTACTTCAGAGGATGTCATAGCAGCCTTTACCAGTTTAGGCTGATGCAAGTATTCTGAAGATTCATATTTATACTTCATTTTGCTTATTTACTGCAATAACACATACATACAATTTAGTGGCTCTACTTAAAACCTGGACTTGCCATTCCCTTTAAGAGGGAAGTCATTTTCAAGGGGGATTTATTTGTATTAGAGGGAAACATCAATCTGCATAGAATTAATTCATCTGTTAACTTTTAGTTATCCAAAACTCTGAACAAAACAAAAAAATGTTAAAAATAGCTGTGAACTGAACCACTCTGAAATTAGCTATTTGTGATCTGAAGGCCTCACACATGCAACAAAAAACTAAACTGAAGAATATGTTGCTTTTTTACTCCTTCCTTTTTCTGACACCCGTCTGAGAATTATAGGTAACTGCTTTTTACCAAAATTAAGCTAATAGGATGTTGAATTCCAACCACCCCAGTGGACTGTGGTCTGTCTGCTCTGTACCTCAATACGTTCAATATTCTAATAATGTACTTTCCAAAGCCTATTACTGATAGCATTTCAATGAATGTTTCACAAATAAAAATATAATCATTTAACTGGTTTTTTTACTCCTGTCTTTAGGCCAATGGCTGATAATAATTTGCAGACTTCTCAGTGACACTGAAACCATACTTGGATTAAACAGGCAAGCCTTATGACTCTACCGAACTATGGATGTGACATATAAGTTGCTGCTTTACTAATGCTTTGAAAAGATACTATTTTGTCAGCATCATCATCTGATTTACTTTCCATGTTCTACAAACAGTTTAAAATATTTCTATCAGTATTTCCTTGAAAATCCTATCCAGTTGACCGAGTGAGTAACAAACACTCAAGATTAAGCAGTTTTAGCCTTTAATCTTCAATGATTTATTGCACAGCCTTGGATAACTGACAAAGTATGATCTTCAAAACTGACCAAGGAATTTAACTTCTCTTGCAGACTTTAAGCATATTATCTAAAGACAATAATTTTGTAATTCACATGGATTTTGCAAAATCCAGAACATGTATAGCATTTTGAGACTGCATAGAGAAGTGGATGTACTCACATATTCTGGGCATCTCACTGCCTAGACATTCTGTAAAATGCATTTGAGATAAGATATTTTAATGTAACAATTCTAACACAAGACTACTTTTTAAGAGTTCAGATACTAAGCAAAAGAGACAGTTTTTCCTCATTCAGTACAGGATTTCTCCAGACTCCTAAAGTATGATTAGCAGATCTCCCACTTTGACAGCATAATTCTAAGT